>NW_028274818.1:20311250-20462541 GCF_037043125.1 Eumetopias jubatus | reverse complement strand
TCTCACTTTGATACTTTTTTTGACTGCCAAGCAAAGGTGTGGGTGACATTTGAAGTATGGTTAACTGATTTGGAAGCAGTGGTTTTTTTCACATTATTCTAGAGGCTTTTATAAGTATGAGTGGGATTTGCACAGCAGGTGGTGAATGGCAACTGTTTGGGCAGAATACGAACAAGAATATCAGACACCTCCACATTATAAAAGTCTCAAAAACAAAATATGCTGGGTCTGATGTATGACAATGCATATAAAATTACCTATTATTTTTTCCCCTTTTTAAAAAAAGTTCTGGTTAAATTTTTTTCTGTAGTTTTAATTTAGTACAATACTAAAAATATTTTATATAAAATTAATTTGATTTTAAAACCCTAAATAAGCCCTTTCATCAATGGTATAATTGTAGCTTTAAATATTTCCATCTTGATACCTCTCATTTATCGTTTTGGTTAGGAAAGTAATAGGGAGGGACATTGTCATTGGATTTGAGTTGGAATCTGACTTTTTAAAAAGATTTTATTTATTTATTTGAGAGAGAGAGACTGAGAGCATGAGGGGTGGGGAGGGACAGAGGGAGAGGAAGAAGCAGGCTCCTTGCTGAGAAGAGAGCCTGTTGACCACTCAGGGCTCCATCCCAGGACCCTGGGATCATGACCTGAGTCAAAAGCAGATGCTTAATCAACTAAGCCACCCATACACCCCTGGAATCTGACTTCTAATTGCATTTCAAATGCCATCATCTTAAAGTAGTTAAAACAGGGCTGGATATTTAAAAGTTTTTAGTGTAAAGTTTTAGAAAAGTTTGTTTCTGTTTTTTGGCCCATTCATTCATTGATTCAAACTTTTTTCAATTACTACTATATATGAGACCGTGTGATGATACAAAGATGAATAAACCATACTTAGAATCTTCAATGAGCTTTCCATATAGGAAGAATGAGAGGGATGTAACAGAAATAACCATAGATATGTGTAGAGGATAATTGTATCAGAATGTTGTATAAGGTTAGAAAGAATATGAAGCTTCCACCAGTAGACAGCAAAAAACAAAATCAAGAGACATTGAGTAGACCAGATGATAAAAAAAAATCATTGATGGTAAACTAAAAACGCTTTTTTGTACTAAGTGATATGAGCTTTGAACATTGTAGATATTAAACAAATATTAATTGGATAAATTTATTATCTTATTTAGTTCTACAAACAATTAAATGAAGTAGGAATGATTATTTTAATTTTATAGATGAGAAAACTTATCACTAAAAAGCCAGTAGCAACTTGGGCGTATCCATACAATAATTAAATTTCAGAACAGAGATTTAAAGTTGGCTTCATCATATTTCAGTTTCTATACTTCTAACGAGTGTACATTCCTGTGTACCCCAGGAAGGGAATTCAAATACCATAATATTTGTAGGCCCAAAGCTGTACCTGTCACTAAAGAACTAGACTGTAAAGCAGAGAAATCAATTGAGGCCAATGATGTACCAAAGTCATTTTCAGATCTACCACAAGAATGATTTAATGTGGGGTTGATAATTTACTGACCTGTGAGTGTATTCCACCTATTTATAGTTAAGCTCTGTAGTAAGTTGGATAGGCAATTAGAACAAAGTTGTTTTTTTAGATTAAGTTTTTATTTCAAATCCAGTATAGTTAACATACAGTGTTATACTAGTTTCAGGTGTACAAGATAGTGATCCAACAATTCTATACATTATTCAGTGCTCATCATGATAAGTATACTTTAATCCCCTTCACCTATGGCACCCATCCCCCATCCACCTTCCTTCTGGTAACCACCTATTTGTTCTCTACAGTTAAGAGTCTGTTTCTTGGTTTCTCTCTCTCTCTCTCTCTTTTTCCCTTTGTTCGTGTGTTTCGTTTCTTAAATTCTACATGTGAATGAAATCATACGGTGTTTGTCTTTCTCTGACTATTTCACTTAGCGTTATACTCCGGAGCTCCATCCATGTTGTTACAAGTGGCAAGATTTCATTATTTTTTATGGCTCAATAATATTCCATTATATATATATATACACACACACACACACACACACACACACACCATATCTTTATCCATTCATCTATCAATGGACACTCAGGCTGCTTCCATAATTTGGTTATTGTAAATAATGCTAGAATAGCCAAAATTATTATCCCCAAATTCACAGTATCTTCATTAAGTGAGTTAATTGTAGAGAAATAAAAGTTTGAGTCATTCTGTAAAGAGTTCTCCTTACCTGGTCTGTTCAATCTATCCTTTTTTTTTTTTTAAAGATTTTATTTATTTGACAGAGAGAGACACGGCAAGAGAGGGAACACAAACAAGCAGGGGGAGTGGGAGAGGGAGAAGCAGGCCTCCCATGGAGCAGGGAGCCCGATGCGGGACTCGATCCCATGACCCTGGGATCATGACCTGAGCTGAAGGCAGACGCTTAACGACTGAGCCACCCAGGTGCCCCTGTTCAATCTATCCTTAACTGATTCATTAGAATCCATCTACTAGGTATAAATCTATTAATTTATCCTGACTCAAAAGATAATATAAGAATAAATTGAGATGAATGGAATCTACATTTTAAGTGAAAACTGAGATACTGCCATTTAAATAGTTAAATACATATAAACACGTAAATATATATCATATATAAAAATATTATACAAATTATATAAGAATTTCCATAAACAAATGTACAAGTATCTCAATATACACATTCCAAGATACCTCCCCCACATCTGGATGTGGTTCATTTTAACTCAGTTACCAATGACTCAGAGCAACATGTACATGATTCTGTAAGCATAGTTCAAGTATATTATAGGTTCAATAGAAGTATGCATATTTTGTGTTAAATAGGCTACTCATTGAACTGTGTGATTGGGAAAATCTATTTTTAGTTCTAAGAACTCAGCTTACTAATGAAATTCTGAAATACAAACCACCATACCCTATCCTGACACCCACACTTCCACCATATGTAAAAAAAAGAAAAAAACAACAGTACTTCAGCAAATATTTTTTATTTCTAAATAAGCATATTCTCTGTTTTCATTTATGCAAGTGATATTTATTTTAGTGTCAGTTTCAGCATGAGTCAGGTGCTGTGATAAGTTTTTCATATATATCATTTAATTGTCACCCATATTAAAATTATAAGATTGAAATTTCAGTGTCCCTAAGCCACCTGTGTACATGAAACACAATTCTGACCTACAGGGTTAGGCAGAGGTCCCTTGAGAGGGTGTCCTTTCAGACAGGAGGGATGGCTGCACCCAGTGGAAGCCCCTTGCATTCTTCCTTCACCTTTCTCTTCTCTTCTCTCTGTTGGACAAACAGACCTCAGGCCTACATTGCTGCAGCACTCTGCAATCGCAAGGACCAAAGGCATTCCAAAAGCACAACAGAGCACTCAGATAAACGGAACCTAGCTCAGAGATGTCAGATTGAGACAACAGACAGACCTGGCCTGCTTATTACATGAGAAAAATGAGGCTGTTATTTTTTTTTAAAGCTGCTCTTAGTTTCTGACTAATAAAATTACACCGGTAGAAAGTGAAAAGCTAGGACAAAACATGGGGCTAGGCTCTCCAACACCAGTATGTTTTTTTATTTTGCCAAACTGTTGATATCCTTAAGGAACTCCTAGATTTCATGGAAAGACAGGCAAAGACAGGCAAATAAACAGTCAGAGTCATGAAGACCAGGATATTATTGTTATAATCATAGTATCACAAACACTTTCCCCCTCATATATGATTCTTTTTGACAGCATCCTGGATTTTGGGGCACTAACCTTGGAATAATTCAGTTGCTTTCCTACGAGTTGCAAACCCTCCCTTCATCCTCTTGCAATGGATTTCCCAGTGGGTGAGACAAAATTTGGTCACAAGATAAAAAGGGGAAAATGATCAAAAAGCCTAGAAAAACCACAGTCTTTACATGAAAGATATTTACTTCCTAAATTCATGCCTGTTTTTTTGTTTGTTTTCAGAGGTCATAAAATTATTTTAAATGTAATTCTAATGTACATTAAAGCATTGTTCAGAAGTTCAAATATGTAGTACCGTGCAAGCTGCTTATAAAACAGTTTTTACTATGCATAAAGCTCCAAACCACAATTTCAATAGATGTTTCTAGAAAAGTCCACTGCTTTCAGGTTTAGATTCACTCCATAACACCAATAGTATGCTCTAATTGGCATTTTACTATTTTGCTGCAAGCTAAAGACAGATAGTGTGTATATATATGTTATGAAAAGCAAGTATTTTTTACCAATGTTCTTTTTCAAATAAAATCTTAGGTTTCATTGGACTTTTTGAAAAAAAGTGTTTGTCTATTCTTTTGTCGTGCCCATTTTTTCCATCTCTAGTTGCAGCCTGACTCAAAGGTTTTGCTTCCTATGGTCATTAAGTATGTCAGCAGGCAACTGGACATTAGAATTTCAAATGTGACAATTTTCTCTTTTGGGGACCTACAGGAACTGGTGGTAAAACAATAATAAAATGATTAGGTTAGATAATATTCCAGTCTGACATTTATCTCAGGAATTCTAAATGTGAATATTAATATGAATATTAATTCTAAATGTGAGTTTTAAATATAAGGTTGTGTTTTAATTTACTATACTACTTGAAATTATAAAACCATAATCAACTGAATCTGATGTCTGTTGAAACTAAAATTAAAATTATGCTGATAAAAATGTAATTTATTATTCACTTCTAGCACTAAAAATTACCTAACTTTTTAAAAGATGGAGGAAGATATTTGACCTAATGAAATCACTAAAAATTAAGTCTGTTCTTAAATAAATAGGACACTATGTATCCAAAATATTTGGATAATGGTGACTATAAATAAGATAACTAAAATGCCTTTTGTTATGCATTTACAAAGTGTGCTTCTTTCAAGAGGCTGAAAAGTGCTTCCTAAATATCTTTGTACTGCTTCACAGTAACTCTGTGAAAAATGAAACATCTCTTTAAAAATGTCATTGTAAAAAGAATTTTCTCTATGGGAATAAATGACCTAACATTGAATAAATAGCCCCTGAAAATCTATTGCTCTCTTTGTCTGCCTCAAAGTGTACAGTCAGATCAATGGTCCCGTTGAACTTTGCACTGGTCTGAAATCATCTGATGTATTTGATCAATTTTAGGTGTAACGTTTTAAAAAGGAGTAATTGATCACGTCTAATTTATCAGTTCATGTATCCCAAGCATTTCTTATATGTCTATGATATGTAATAGTTGTTCAATAAATACTTAATATCTGAATTAATATCAGATGATCACTATGTAATTGCCATAAAAGGTGTATACATAAAGGGTTTGGAAGTTTAAAGAAATGTATTCATGTTTTTATTATTTCATAACAAACTACCACAAATGTAGCAGTGGGTCAGGATTCTGGTTAGGGCTCAACAAGGTTCTCTTCCCAGGGTCTCACCAGGCTGAAATCAAGGAATTGGCCAGGATTGTAAACTATGGGAGTGACTATCACATCATAGTTTGCAATATAATATAAACTACCAAGGGAGTGAGTGTTTACCACAGGCACAGGTTATACCCACATTCAAGTGTAAATGATTATACGAGGCCTATACGCCAGGGAGCAAGAATCTTGAGACCCTTGGGGGCCATCTTAGAATTCTGTCCACCATAATAAATAAGTATGCACACACACACACACACACACACACACACACACACACCCTGAGGCAAAATCAAAGAGATCCTTCATTTAAATATTGTTACCATTTTTTCACTGTTTTCCCCTTTTAGGAATAGAGAGAAGGAAGAAGGATTGGTGACTCTTTTCTACCTGTAGTTCAGCTATTTGAAATTGACTTGTTTCATGGAATAATAGCTAACATGTATTGAGTGCTTGTTATGTGCCAGACACTCACCTAAATTTTTAGATAGCTCATTTAACCTTCCAGAAACTCTGTGAGAGGTAACATTATTACCAATCTTTTTTTTTTTTTTTTTGTAATAGAAAGGCACAAAGATATCATCAGTCAAAACACTGGTAAGTGGCAATAATAGGATACTACGATTAACACATATTTTATACTCAATAAATAGCTCTTAATTTCATTATTGTTTAGGAGTTTTAGAAAAGAAAACTACAGAAAAACCAAAAGGACACAGATACACGCATTCACTTAACTAGCACTGTTGCTGTTTTATATTAGGACTGCTCTAGGTTAGGACCTATCCCAAAGGAGAATAAAATCAAATCAGGGAAACCCCTGGGTGACTCAGTTGGTTAAGTGTCTGCCTTCAGCTCATGTCAAGATCCGGGGGTCCTGAGAGCAAGACATGCTTAGACATGCCCCCCCCTGCTCAGTGGGGGGCCTGCTTCTCCCTCTTCCGCTGTTGCTCCCCCTGCTTGTGCTCTCTCTCTCACTGTCAAACAAACAAACAAAAAAATCTTTAAAAATTTCAAACTGAGAAAGAACTCCTAATTCATAGTATCTTCTGTTTAGCAGTGATTGTTGCAGTCCTGCCTAACTTCTCAGTATATTGACCAAGGGAACCCAGGAAAAAAAAAGACAAAAGCTTAAAATGATCATAAAAATGAAAACAGAAGCAAACCACCACAGGGTAAGATCTCCATTTGTTTTAAGAAAAAAAAGATAGTGAATGAAAAACATTTAACCTAGGCTTCATTTAGTGTCGTAAACCTAACTTTGACCCCATGGTAAAGAAGCTAACTAAAATCATGCAAGAAGAGGCTTTGTTTCTCTCCAAGCTTGATTTTGGCTGTTCACCAGAAATCTGGGTAATGTCCTCTCCAGTTCTCAAAGGCTGATTGTAGGTGGCAACAGTACTGCGTTTTCTCCTCATCTCCTATGACCACGTACCCTGCCCCCCAATATCGATTGTGCCTCCAATACACCTTTTTTTCCCCCATCTGGGCAGAGACTACAGATTCCAACAAGCCACTAGGAATCAGACTCTATGTCAGGTTGGCTCTAGCAGGTGGAGGTGGCTATGGAAGGAGAGAGGAAGCTATGGGAGGCGAAGAGGCATTTTAAGAAGTTTAATAACCAAGACCTAAATGCTGTAGGAAGAAAGCTGGGGGCAAGACATGTCATGAAATGTGGTTTTTTAGGCATTATGCCAATTCTGAGCAGCAGAAAAATGGAATCATGTTTCTGAATTAATATTTTATAGGACTCTTTCACATGCTCAGTAAGGTTCATGAAAATCAGACTCCCTTATTTGTTATTATTATTCTGACTTAAAGGGAACCGGCTAGGAATCAGTTGAGTGACCCAAAGAGAGGCTGTAATTCTATGATATTTTTATTAAAATAGTTTTATTTCAAGATAAAAAAGAAACAAATCAACAGACATCTACCACACTACTGTGAGTAAGAATGCAATTTTAATCTTGTTCAAATCGATATACATGGAACATAGTCACTGAAGGCATGTGTCTTTGGTTGCCATGGTCAAAAAAATAAGTATGATGAGAGGGAAAGAAACAATCAGCATAAATATAAAATTGACACAGAATTACTTGATTAGTAGAATGGCATAGAGAATTATGTTAGTGATTGACAAACTTAGCATTGATAAACATATATGAGTCAATAAAAACAATTGCTAATGCTCAGACTTTGTCATTATCCTACAGGATTGTCTCTTCATGTCTCTTAGAATGAAAGTATGTTAGTTGACATCATCACAAAAACTTTGTTGTAATTGTTGAGCCATTTCCTATAATAATTGCTTTTTTAGCCCTGAGGTTGGTTTTTAAGCTTGAATTATGAATATTTCATATTATATTATTTTCATACTCCATGCACATACCTCATGGAAATTAACTTTCTCATAGCCTCACACTGACCTTTACCTCATTGAAGGAAATTAAATTGTAAAATGAATCTGCTTAGGAAAATCTTTTTCAAAAAAATGTCTCTTCTACATTGTTGGGGTTCAACAGAAGCCTTTAGCATTCCAATTCATCAATCCTATTATATAATGAAATGAAAATCTGGATAATTGATAGAAAATTAAAACATTTTGTTTTTCTCAGGGTGAAAATGAAATAACAATGTTTAAAATATTGGAATATGGTAGAAAAGAAAAACAGTAACTGTAACAATTAGCTCTTGATATTTTGGGATTTCAAGATGCTTTTCTAACCATATACTGGCCTATTTGACATTTTCCTCAGGCTGCTTGAAACTGGTGAAACACATATTGAAACAAAGACATGTCAATTCTGTAAATATCTGAAAATCCTCAATTTGTACTTCTAATAATATTTCATATATTAAGAAATAAAAAATACCTTAAATACCTAGAAACAAAATTTTGCATGTTACTACAAATAATAAACTGTTTTCTATTTTATCTGAGAGTGCTTTCAGAACAGTTTTTTTTAAAGATTTTATTTATTTATTTGAGAGAGAGAGAGGGTGCATGAGTGGGGGGAGGGGCAGAGGGACAGGCAGACTCCCTGCAGTCAAGTGCAGAGCCCAAAGGGAGGTTGAGGGGGGGACCATCTCAGGACCCTGAGATCATGACCTGAGCTGAAACCAAGTCTGACGCTTAACTGACTGAGCCACTCAGGTGCCCCTTCAGAATAGTTTTTAATCTCTGATGGTTTCTGAGGAAAAGAAAACTACAGGTTATGTATTTTCTATTCCCAAAATCTCAGCTGCCTCCTAAAATTTACAAATGTAACCTTATGATGCCTGGTGGCACTGATGTCCTGTATACTAAAGAAGGAGAAAAACTTTGGGCTTCCTGTGCACAGTTTATTTTAAATTCACATTGCATCTTATTTTTCAACACTCTGAAATCATATTACATGGACTTTACTTCCTTTATCTAAACATCCTGATTCAATTTTCATATTAAAGTGTTTTTTAATGTAACATCATGCATGGAATAAAAAATAGAAGCATTGGTGTTTATTTTCACACCCAGAAAGTTTTGTTTGTATGCCAGACTTAAAGGGAACATACCTATAAAGACAGAGTTTATAGATTTTAGAATAATCTCAATAAATTATTACTTAGTTTAGGAAGATGAAGTCTGAGAGATAAAATAACCAAGTCTATAAAATCAAGAGACCCAATTTCTTTTTCAGGAATTTTAATTTTAAAGAAGTAGAAGAAAGAGTAACAACATATAAAGTAATGAAATTGTCAAGGTTGTTGACTTCAGGGGGTAGAAAACAAAAAATATATAGATTCTATAATTGTTTAATAAATTATATGACTCCGTTACATGTAACATATTAATAAATATACAAAATTCTTTCCCATTTGAGGAATTTTTTATAGAGATTAATTTTCTGTTTTTCCAGCCTCCCTTTTCCTACCTCCTGTTTCTGTCACAGCCGACATTTCCTTCTGTATGATCCATTGTTTTACCAGGATGTTAAATGCTCCTTTACTTATGTGGCAAAATTAGAGGTTTTAAAGAGGATCTATTCATCAAAAATTTTCAAATGTATAATTGTGATTTTACATTTGCTATCCGAACCCTTCTTTTTTTTCTCATTGATGTCAAGTCTGGTCTTGAGCAAACAACCCATTTTATATCCTTGCTAAAGACTTAGCCCTATAACATGGAAGAGAAAAATTAACCTCTGTGGTCAAAACTTACAATTTAAATGGTCACTTTTTATATCATTAATTTTAACCACCATTACTCATTCTAGTATTTAAGTATATGTAGCATATATAAAGTATGAAAGAAGCAATGATGATTCAACCAAACGTTCAAAAGTTAATCTCTTAAAAATGAATTTAAGAGATTAACTCATTCAATATATGACACACATCCTTGGTATAAAACCCAAATACCAAACTACCTAAACTTAATATTTTATAATTGAGTAGTTACATAAATTAAATAAGCAATTTTAATATAAGGCATATTGTTAAGTACCTCAGTGCTTCCAAGGGTCTGGAAGTTGGGAATTTTGCACATATATATGCATATACATATGATTAAAATTTAATACAGTTATGAATTATGACTGACAAATTCAGATACTATGTCAACAAATGCATAGGCATACCTTGTTTTATTGCGTTTCACTTTATTATGCTTTGCTGATATTGTGTTTTTTTAGATATCAAAGGTTTGTGGCAACCTTGTGTTGAACAAGTTATCAGCGCCATTTTTCCAACAGTGTTTGCTCATTTTTTGTCTCTGTATCACATCTTGATAGTTCTTTCAATATTTTAAACTTTTTCATTATATTATTATATACGTTATGGTAATCTGTGATCAGTGATTATGATGATAAAAGCTCACATGATGGCTTATATTTTTTATCTATAAAGTATTTTTTAATTGAGGCATGTACATTGTTTTTTCAAAACATTATTGCACACTTAATAGACTACAATATAGTGTAACCATAATTTTATATGACTAGGACACCAAAAATTCATTTGACTTGCTTTATTGTGGTATTTGTTTTATTGCACTAGTCTGGAACTGAACCGGCAATATCTGAGATATGCCTGTAATTAATTTACTTCATTTCTTCCATAAAATAAAATTCTGTGAATTTTCATTGCTTTAAAGATTACCATTCAATTTAATTGTAATATCTTTAGAATTTTATAAATAAAATATAAAAATTGATTTAATACAGTTTGTATTTCTTTCAACAATTATGTATGTACATGTGTATATTCACTAACATTTATATATACTTACTTATATACTTATATTTATTTATATATTTATATAAATCAGCAAAAATAAATTTGAAGGAAATAATCTAGTTTTATGTTGAGTTTTGATTAAAGTTTAATTTCCCATGGAAAAAAACCAAGATGACTTCTTTGAAAAGATGGTGTTTTTGGTATACTCATCTTATATTGTGTTTTTTTTTTAAGAAAATCCTGATCCTTAGTCGGCACTAATAAATTATTATTGTTGAGATAAATAAATAAAAATATTGGTTGATATCTGAGTCATGGTTTCACTCAAATTCTTTATTATCATTCTAAATAATTCTAGAGATGACTTCACTGTCCTGACTTATAAAATGTGAAAGTTGATGGACACAATCTCTAAATCTCCTTCCAGCACTAGTGTTAAATGATGGAATAAAATGTAAGACATCTGCGGATTGTTGAATGCAGATTTCCCAGTAATGAAGTGGATTTCCCTTATCAGAACAATGGGATGCTTTGAATAGAAAATTTCAAATCTTGCCAATTTTTTCTTATTCATAAACACCCTACAATACTTTCTTTCTTTTTTTCTTTAAGATTTTATTTTTGAGTAATCTCTACATTCAACATGGAGTTCGAACTCACAACCCTGAGAACAAAAGTTGCATGTTCCACTAACTGAGCCAGCCAGGCAGCCCTACAGTGCTTTATTTCTAAAAAGATGTTGACTTTTAAAAGCCACTATTATATCCCTGGTGTCTGTTTTTCTGATTTTGGACTTCCTTTACGCCTCCTTATCCCTTATCCTCATACCTTTTGTAATCCAATAATTATTTTTTCACATACTCTTTTTAGGATTTACATCAAATATATTATAACCTGCCATTTTTGAGATTTGGCTATATTTTATTCATGGTTTTATTACTCTAGTTCAAATTGATATCATAAATTGTATTTTTAAAATAAAGAGAATTTATTCTTTCAAAACATTAATACAATTTTTAAAATTTATTTTTTTGTAATCAGTAAACAGAATTTTCTGATAACTAGTATTCATACTTATAATCCATTGTTTGAATGATGACAATTTTAAATAGATTTTTATTTTTTTATTTTAAAGATTTTATTTATTTGAGAGAGAGAATGAGATTGAGAGAGAGAGAGAGAGAGAAAGAGAGAGCATGAGGGGGGGGAGGGGCAGAGGGAGAAGCAGACTCCTTGCTAAGCAGGGAGCCCGATGCAGAACTCGATGCGGGACTCGATGCTGGGACTCCAGGATCATGACCTGAGCCGAAGGCAGTTGCTTAACCAACTGAGCCACCCAGGTGCCCCTTAAATAGATTTTTAAAAAGGTTAGAAGGAAATATACACGTGAGCTATCTGGGTGGCTCATTCAGTTAACTGACTCTTGATTTAGGCTCAGGTCATGATCTCAGGGTTGTGAGATCGAGCCCCACATCCAGCTCTGCACTGGGCATGGAGCCTTAAGAGTCTCTCTGCCCATCCCCCCTCTTAAAAAAAAAAAGATTAGAAGGAAATATACATGTGTGCTAAAATTGCTTTTAGCACACATGTAAATCTACTTCCTTGCTTTAGTAAAGAGAATCTAGTAAGCACAATTTTCATATTTTTTTAGTAGCTTTAAATTTAATGTTTCAATTTTTGTTTTTCCCACAATTATTAATTATTTTCTGTGGATTGCTAATGATATCAGAAATAGGACTGCAAAGAGACTATCTGAAAGTCAATATTGTTGTTCTTACTAAATTCATGGTATTTTCTTTAGTTGTTTCTTCTAAGAGTTTCATTTCCACTCTACAAAATTCAATTTGAAGTCAAGGTTCCACAAAAATATGTGTTTTCTATAAAATGGTTACATCCTTTAAATGTACAGTTCATACTGGCTCCTTATTTTTCATATGCTGTTAATTTTTCTCTATTGTTTATCAAATGATGTGATTTTTTTAAATGTTCCTTCATTTTTTTTTTACTCTGAAGGATTTTTGTACAATTGGTTGATTTATAAAGTAAAAAAAAGCAAAATTAACAAAACCCTCAATCTTAAATACAATGTGTTCATAGATGTGTGAATGCTTTTTTAATTTGTTCTGCTTGCATTTATGCAAGATGCACAAAGTTTGTGCAAATTACTGTGTTTCTCTTAAACAAAGGAAGGAATTAGCTACTCAACTCCTAACTTCAAAAGATAAATGATACCTGCATTATCAGTCATAGATGAATTTACTTACTTGAGATAAATATGAAGGAACCTCTTGTATAAAGCATAGCTTTCAGCTGAATATTGTATTATGCAAACTTTATCAGGCAACATACCATGAAGAAAGTTTCTTTCTCTTTCCCTTTCACTCTATTTAATTCACCTCTGAATGTTCAGCAGCTAACAGTACCAATCAAACACAAAGTGTTCAATAAATATTTGTTCATTCATTCAACATGTTACAGAAGATGGGTTTGGCTAGGTTATATTACCTTTCATTTTCAATATTGAAAAGACTTCAGGTAATGCAAATGAACAAACTGTAGTTAAATTGGCAAGGATTTTTGTTATTCTTTCCCCTATTATAGACCAATGATAATTAAAAAGCAAGGAAATTAAATACAGTTGGTGTAATACAGTGAAAATAAATTTAATGTGTCTAAATTTTAGTTAATGTTATGGTTTTGGGGAGCATTTTGGGGAGTATATATCTTGAATATGCTTTGTCCTGTTTTTTTGTTCTTTCCTTTGGGCAGTATTGCACATAATTAAAAAGTTACATTTTTTTCAGCTTTGTCTTTAGAAGAATATTTAAGTTTATAATTTTCCAATATTTTTTTATGTGGCTAAAATGTCATTATTTACTTTTCTAATCAGTGTAAAATCATAAAAGACTGGTGAGAGCAGGAGCTGTCCCCACAGTTTATTCAAGAAAAATCTCATTATTCTCAAGGGACATTTATTTGATTTTAACATAAACATTAGGAAAATTTATAATTAAAATATGATACTTAAATACCAAGAATAATTCTCATCATTTCTGTTCACACACTAAAGGTCAATTAACCTATACTTGATACTTGACAAATATTTTTAAATTTAATCATCTTAAGATCACTGTAAATGTTTTATTTCAATATTAAAAATGAGAAGCTGAAGTTCAAAATACTTAGGTAACTTTCCCAACATACTATGCTTGATAAGTGGCAGAGCCAGGATTCAAATAAATATATGCCACATTCAAATAAAAGTAGTCCTTTACTCTTTGCTGAAATGTGAACTTTCCTCATAATGCTTCCTTTTCTTCCACTTGATTCCATAGTCATTTATTGAGCTTCTATCATGTACAAAATACAACAGCATAGGTACTGACTTTTGTCTATGGGCTTCAAGATACTCCAAATTATCTTCTTCAATCCATTTAAAGATTCTGTATTATATATATGACATATAGGACCAGTAAAAAATAAAAAATATAAGCTACATTTCCCGTGATTTCTTTCCTTTCATGTATTTCTAAGTTTTCTACAAAAGTACACTTTACTCTTAAATCAATATCTCATATTAATTTTTAGTCTGAAATTTTCCTTCATTAACCATACTTATTTGCCTCTGTTCCTTGCTCAGGCACCAATCAAGAGGTTCTTTGGAGAATAGTAAGTTGCCTACTTAGAGTCAGTAAATGTAGGGACCATAGAGGATCGAGGATTAGAATTAGAAACCCTGAGCCCTTATATTAAAAAAAAATGTGTAAGGTAAAAGTGCTTAGAAGTTAAATGAATTTCTGAGGCAGACTTCTGTTTAGGGAGTCCAGGCACTGAGGTTCTCAAGTTCTTGGGCTTTCATTATACTTCTGCAATGCCTTCAGCCAGTGCTCAGTACTGTCTGCACATTTTTACTTGGCTTTTTCACTTCTCTAACTGTTTATTTTATTTCCTGTTTGTGACCATGTTGTCCTTCCCATGGACACAAGTTCTTTGAAGTCAGGCATTAACTTAATCAGAAAGTCCTGGTATGTTTTTGAAGTGTCCCATTGAATTCTTTAAACAAGATATTGGATATGTCCGAAAAGTATTACAAATGAAAAAGCTACATAATATGTATTTGTGGTCCTAGAACAATGCTGTTAAAATCAGCCCATGATTTTTCTAATGAGATCAGAAACCTTGTATATCAAGTCTTAACTGTGCATGAAGCAATCAGACCCTTTGAAAAGACACTTCCACAGAAAAAGAAAATACAAATCAGCCAAAGAAAAATTAAAAATCACGTTCTTAGTTGATTTTTGAAATGCATGGATTTGTTTTCATATTTATAACAGTATAAAGAATTGAATTAGCATTAAGATCAGTGACAAAACACTTTAATTAATATTTTCTATCTCAATATCATTCTAAAATAAGAAAATATGTCTGTGTAGTTTGATGACAAGATAATCAACAATCAGCAAGAGCACTTAGTGGTCAAATAAACATTAACTGTATGAATGAAGAAATTAAAAATATTTATTACTATAGGTTTTCTGCAGTTTTTATATTTTACATTTCAACTAAAATAACATTTGCCAAAGCCTAATGTATGGCATATTTAAATACAGACATTTACATGCAACACACATTTAAAATTAAATATTTCCCTAAAGTAGAGACATATATACTTATTAGCATAATCTTATTTGAATAATATAGTATTAAATGACTCAATGAGACTTGGAACAAGAACACAGCCAATGGGGCAATACTTTATTTATAAGAACCAATGTAGCAGATGCATGAGTCTCCAGGGCCTTGAACTCTTTGCTTCTTTACCTCCTCTCATTTCTAATTTTTATCCCAGTTCTAAAAGTCCGAAAATGAAACCTAACGACTTTTGGGATAAATATCCTCTGGGCCTCATTCAAACCACTGACTGCCTACTACTTTAGTAGCAATTTCTGTTAACAGATGAGAAGATGCACCTAGTCCCAACCTGGAGCTATGTATAATCTGGTCATGTTTTTATGACCATTAGAAATGTGCTCCACTTACTGGGTAAGTCCATGTTCACTTAAGAATGAGACCAAACGTGGTTCCCATTCTCAGTTATCAATGTGGGTTATGTTTAACCTGGAAGTTCTATGTGTCTTCCCCAACGTTCCTGTTTCTAGCTCGTAACTAGAAGTGATACATTGCTTATTCTTGAACCAGGGTTAGTAATCCAAGAACAAATGATTGTCCTCTCTTATTGTAAGAAACGGACCTTTTCTACTCTCTCTATGCCTGAGAGAGAAAGAGTCTTCATCACTATGGAAAATGTGTTCTGAATATATGGATATCTGAGCATCAACTTTTTTACATGTAGAAAAAAATACCCAAACTAGATATTTGGTCTAACTATTGACAATTTTGCAAAACCTTAACTTTAACTCAACTATGGTCTTATAAAACATTGTTATTACTTCTTTACTTTCTTTCCATTAAGTAATAAGTTTTTCTGACTATGAATGGAATGAAGTCAAATGGAAGGCTTTACAGAATATATTGGCAGATATAGTATGTGTTGTTATAAGGTAAGTTTTGATTTACATTTTTTAAAATCCTTTGACATGATGCATTTTATTTTAAAAGATGTATTCATTTGCTAGAAGTAAACATGCTGTATATTAAAAGCAGATTACAAGTTTGCCATCAAAATGAACAAAATTAATTTTCTTTATAACCAAATGGCAACATCTGACTTTACATCCTGGAACTCTGTACAGGTGAATGAGCGTGATCGTCTTCTAAGATTTGTTGGTCTCTGAGGTCTTCCTTCTCTCAAGTCTAAATAGATGTCAGATTTCAGAAAACGTGTGTAACTGTCTTGTTCCATAAGCTGATACACTCTGCTTTGTGCAGCATCAAAACTATGTAGGGTAGGTTGGGTGATGCTCTTAGTAATGATTTCTTTGGTGTGAAAATCAAGGTTAACCTGGATGATAATAATAACAGAAAAGTATGATTATGGTCAATCTACTTAAGTAAACACTTTTGAAAAACAAACAGCGCAAGACTGATCCAATGTTGGAATGGGCATAAGGCACTTGGATGCTTTTGTGATTTTTTGTTTGTTTGTTTTAAGTCTAGGGATCCAATGATTTACTCTGGGCTGGCATTTCATCCGGCTCTTCTCTTCCTATGCTCCCAGTCCTTCTCACTCTCTGCTAATTTAGAATAATGAAACATTGTAAATATCATATAGACCATTAGGTTAACCCATTTTCAAAGTGGAAACAAAACTTCATAGAGATTAAATTATTTTGAGTGAGGGCAAAGGGTGAGTTTGGGGCATATTTGGGATTTCAGTGTGGGGCTTTTGTTTTATCCCTGTGCTTTTTAAATTTTATTTTATGCTTTATTACAAGCAAGTGTGTGCTGAAAATGGATAACTTTTAAAGATATAAAATCCTTTCCCGGTTTTTACCAAAGCACTACTGCTGTATCTGATTCTGATAGATGTAAGTTTTCACGTAGGTTTCCTTCCTTTTTTCTCATGGGTAACACCATACCACTAGCTGCTTTTTAAAAATCTGTTTATAAAATTAGCCATGGGAAAAACAGAATAATGCACTGAAACACAGAATAGATTGAAACATATTGAAACAAGAAAAACAATCATCATTCCATGTGAAATGATATCCACATAGATAATGCTACCTCATGGACAATACTAATTTATAGGGAAACAGAACTCTAAACATTGATAGCCTACCAGTTCTACCACTTCAGCAACGAAACACTATTTATTGAACACATAATAAAAATACAGAAACTCTATTTAAATTATTTTTGAGGGCAGTCAGGTAATGTTTGCTAGTTTTATAGTTTTATTGCTATAGTTTTAGCAGTTGTATCACACAATTATCTCACCCTGAGCTTGCAGTCAAAGAAAATCACATTTGTTTTTTCACTCGAGCTGTTGTCAAATTAGGTTTCCCTCATCTAACAATTATGAAATTTTCTTTTAGTCTAGCTTAAAGTGAAGAATAATTATTTTGGGACAATCAAACTTTACATAGGTAGATTGAGCTCACACTAAATGGTACAATATACAATCTTTTTAAGTTGTCTTGTCTTCCTCACTTATAGAAATTATTAGTTTTGATGAGACATTGCTTACGCTTATGTGATTAATATAGATAAGTGAATGAACCTAAATGTTGCAAGTAATTGTATTTACTTTTAGTCTAGAATAAAAAATAACCCAAAGGAATGACTTCAATTACACTTTTACTTTCATGGCAAAGTCTTACAATGTATTCTGTTTGTATGTAGGAATTTATAGAAATATCCATTTTTGCTTCAGTAAAATCTTGATCTTTCTGGTAGAATATGTGAGGATACAGATTTGATAAAGGCAGATTTTCTCAAAAATTTTTCAAGCAGTTTTAAATTTTCACAATCATCTTTACTGTACCTCTTGTGGAGCATCATTCCGTATAAATTTCTCATATATTGCTTTTGCTTTAAGGATAATTTGTTGAGGGTCTTTACTTTTCTTGAAATCTTCACAGGCTATCCAAAATTCAATGTTTTCCTCACTGAATTCTGTTTTAAGGAATCTGGTAAAAGTCTCCAGTCCATCTACCAGGAAAAGAAGTGATATATTTTAAATATACAATATTAATGCTGAAGAATTTTACTACTTGATATTTTTTTCCTCCAAATATTTATTTAAATTTCAGTTAGTTAACATGCAGTATGATACTGGTTTCTTGTATAGAATTTAGTGATTCATCACTTATATACAACACCCAGTGTTCATCACAAGTGCCCGCCTTAATACCCATCACCTATTGAACCCATCCTCCAGCCCACCTCCCCTCCTGTATTGTACTACTTGATATTATAGCTATGTCTTCCCTCTAATGCAGTGAAGAAACACACATATGCACAATATACATGGGAGACCTCATATAAATTAGCTGTAATCTTCACAATTATGAAAAGTAAGTATCAGCCCTGTTGAAATGAGGCTGGTATCATACACAGACCTGAGGAAGAGGGACAAACCCCTACTCCAGATCTTGCTTTGGGTTTCTTTCAGGTCCCTCAGTGCCTTTCTCAGGGGTGTGGGGGTTATTCTACAGAACCAAGAAATTATTCCACCTGGAGCCCATTCTCTCCACACCCCCTGACTTCCAGACTATGCTTCTATAGTCAGGACCCTGGAATTCCCTGTCTAAAAGCTTTATGTTGCCAGGGTTTGCACAGTCCTCTTCCTCAAGTTCATCCACTAAAGGCACACTGACTCAATGGTATGCATACCCTTAGAATAGGACTTGAATTTGAAGGCTGTGGTGTCCACCTAAACGTGCAAAGAAGACTTTCACAGTATGGAACCAAACCATGGAGAGAAAGAGAAGGAAGGTAGGCATCTTGATAGAATACAACTCTAAAGAGTCTGAGAATTTTAAAATTCAAGCCTAATGGTTACACAGTATATTTGTATAAATAAAAGGATAAAATATATATTTTTAACAGTTTGTTAGCTTGATTTATAGCTCTTAAGCATTTAGATATTTAGTATGGGGTCTCCATTTTTACATTTGTCCTGAGCTCCATCAGTATAAAGTTTTGTGGAAGATGGCCAGGGTTCAAATTCATGTTTAGCTAGTTACTATGTAGTCCTGAGTGAAATACTTTTCTTTCTGTGCCTGTTTTTCAATATTTAAAATTAAGATAATGATGATACCTACCTGATAGGTCTGTTTAGAGAATTAAAAGCATTGATCCAGGAAAGATGGAGTAGGAGGACCTTCACCTTGTCCCACAGATACAACTAGATAACATCCATATAAGTGTAAATAACCCAGAGAATGACCTGAGGCCTGGCAGAACAGACTCTCCACAGCTAAATGTAGAGAAGAGGCCATGTTGAAGAGGATAGGAAGGGTGGAGACAGAGTTGGGAGCCAAACAGACCCATGAGACTGTCTGCAGGAGGGAGGGACACAGCAGGCACAGAGAGGGGAGAGAAACAGACCCTTGTCTCCAGGCACCCCAGGCTCAGCCACAATAGTAGAACACATAACACACATGGGAGACAGATTCTGGTGAATAGGGAACATTGCACTGCAGGGCACCGCAGGACTTCTTCATAAGGCCACTACTTTCAAGAGATGTAGTTGACTTTCCTAACATATAAAAACAGACACAGAGAGACAAAATGAAGAGACAGGGGATATGTCTCAAATGAAAGAGCAGGACAAAACAGAAAAATAGACTTAGGGTATTCAGCAATACTATCAAGTGTAATAACTTTACCATTATATGGATCCTAGAATAAAAAAAGAGAGAAAGGGGGGGGCAGAAAATTTATTTGGAGAAATGATAGCCAAAAAATTCCCAAATCCAAGGAAGGAAACAGAAATCCAGACCCAGGAGGTACAGAGAGCCCCCAATAAAATCAACCCAAGGAGGTCCACACCAAGACACACAGTCATTAAAATGGCGAAAAGTAAAGATAAAGATAGAATTTTAAAAGCAGCAAGAGAACTACTGTCTATTTACCCCAAAGACACAAATGTAGGGATCCAAAGGGGTACATGCACCCTGATGTTTATAGCAGCAATGTCCACAATAGCCAAACTGTGGAAAGAGCCAAGATGTCCATCAACAGATGAATGGATAAAGAAGATGTATATATATATAATGGAATATTATGCAGCCATCAAAAATGAAATCTTGCCATTTGCAACGACATGAATGGAACTGGAGGGTATTATGCTGAGTGAAATAAGTCAATCAGAGAAAGACATGTATCATATGACCTCACTGATATGAAGAATTCTTAATCTCAGGAAACAAACTGAGGGTTGCTGGAGTGGTGGGGGGTGGGAGGGATGGGGTGGTTGGATGATAGACATTGGGGAGGGTATGTGCTATGGTGAGCGCTGTGAATTGTGCAAGACTGTTGAATCACAGACTTGTACCTCTGAAACAATACATTATATGTTAAAAAAAAAAAAAAGGAAGAAGATAGCAGGAGGGGAAGAATGACGGGGGGAAATCGGAGGGGGAGACGAACCATGAGAGACGATGGACTCTGAAAAACAAACTGAGGGTTATAGAGGGGAGGGGGGTGGGAGGATGGGTTAGCCTAGTGATGGGTATTAAAGAGGGCACGTTCTGCATGGAGCACTGGGTGTTATAGGCAAACAATGAATCATGAAACACTACATCAAAAACTAATGATGTAATGTGTGGTGATTAACATAACATAATAAAAAAAAATAAATAAAAGCAGCAAAGAAAGAAAAGAGTTACATACAAAGGAAACCCCATAAGTCTATCAGTTGATTTTTCAGCAGAAACTTTTTAAGCAAGAATAAAGTGGCATGATATATTCAAAGTGCTGAAAGAAAAAACAAAACAAAATAAAAAAAAACCTGCAACCAAGAATCCTCTATGCAGCAAGGTTATCATCCTGAATAGGAGAGATAAAGAGATTCCCAGACAAACAAAAATTAAAAGAATTCATGACCACTAAACCATTCCTACAAGAAATGTTAAAAGGAGCTCTTTGAATGGAAAGGAAAGACCATAAGTAGGAATAAGAAAAGTAGAAAGCACAAAAACAGTAAAATTAAGCATATCTATAAAAATTGGTCAAGGGGTTCACAAACCAAAAGGATGTAAAGTATGATACTAAATACCTAAAACATGGAGGGTTGGGGAGAAGAGTAAAGAATGGGTTCAAATGTAAACAACCATCAACTTAATATAGACTGTTATATGCATAAGATGTTAGATGAAAACCTAGTGGTAACCACAAATCAAAAACCAAAAATAAATACGTAAAAAATAAAGACAAAGGAATCCAAGTATATCACTAAAGAAAGCCATCAAACCATGAGAGAAGAAAGCAAGAGAGGAGAGAATTAAAATTTTAAAGCATGCAAAGTGCTTAAAATGGTGACTGGCACATAGTATTATACTTTGTGGGTTTTGATGGTCTTAGTGACTAGATGAGTGAATAGATGCAAAACTCAGCAGAGAAACTGAAACTATAGAAACGATCAGATGGAGAGTCTAGAACTAGAATAGAAAATACCTGGGGTAAAAAATTAATTGAATGGACATGACAACAAATTAAAGACTACATAAGAAAGGGTGAGTCAACTAGAAGAGAGTTGAATAGAAATTATTTAATCTGAGGAAAAGGAAAGGAGGTAAAGAATAACAACAACAAAATTATGGGACAACCAAAAATTAAGATGTTAGCTACATTTAATTTATATCAATGATGACATTACATCTAAATGGACTAAATACTCCAATTAAAGGTCAGAGATTATCAGACTGCACTCAAAATTAAAACTAGACTATATATTGGCTACAAGAGACACATGTTAAAAATAAAATATTAAGAAGGTGAAATAAAAAAATGAAAATGATACACAACATAGGTATTTAGCATCTGTATAAAAACAATCTGATGTGGCCTGACAAAGTGACTTCAAAATAGAGTATTTCCATTTCATAATTATAAATGGCCAACTATTACTAGTAAATAATAATTCTAAATATACATGGACTTAGTTGCCGAGCTCTAAAATATGAGAAGCAAACTGGCAGAACTAAAAGAAGTAGAAAAATTTACAATTACAGTTGCAGATTTTAATTCTGTTCACTTATAAATTTATAGAACATGTAGACAGAATATTAATAAGGTTATATAAAACTTAAAATTATTAACCAAGTTGACCTAATTCATAATTATAAAACACTCTACCCAACACCTTTTCAAGAGCACAAGGAAGATTATCCAAAACAGACTCATGGTAGGTAGGTTGTAAAATAAATCTAAACTTCAAAAGAATGATATCTTATAGAGTATGTCCTCTGCCCACAAGGGTTTTAATAAAAAATTAATACTAGTAACATAGCTATAAAAGCCTCCAACTATTTGGACATAAAATAACACACATACATTCATAGGTCAAATAAGGAATTACAAGAGAAATTATGATATATTTACAACTGGATTATAAGGAAAATACAGCACATCAAAATTAGAGGGGTACAGTTTAAACAGTATTTAGAGGGAAATTCATTGCATGTAAAGCTATACTAGTAAAAAAAGAAGGGCATAAAATCAAGATATAAGTTTCTACCTTAAGAAGCTTGAAAATAAGGGCAAATTAAAACCACAATAAGTAGAAGGGAAAAAATAATAAAAAGAGAGAAGAAATCTATATGAAAGAAAACAAAGCATAGAGAAAATTAGCAAAAACAAAAAGTTGGTCCATTGAAAACATTAATAAAATAGAACCTCTAGCAAGGTTGAGCAAGGTTGTTTCATAGTATAAAGCAAATCAAGAATATTACCACATATCTAACAGATATCACAAAGATAATAAATATTACGAACAACCTTACACCAATAAATGTAACTTAAATAAAATAGGAAAACCGTTAAAAAAAAAAACCTACCCAAAATGACACTGAAGAAGTGAAAAATCTGATAGCCATAATCCAATTAATAAACAGACTTTATAATAAAAATATTCTCCCCTTCCCCTAAAAATTTTGGGTCCAGATTTGGTGAATTTTATCAAACACTTAAGAAAAAGTATTCTAATCTTATACAACTCCTTCCAGAAAACAGTAGAGGGATGAATACTTTCCACATAATTTTAATACCAAAACCTGACACTCCTTCCTCTCCAGAAATAAATAAAATAAATATTAAGAAAGGCAGAAAAAGAAAACTACAGACCAATATCCATCATGATCAGAGATGCAAAGATTCTGAACAAAAAGACTTAAAGACTTAAATTTAGCAATGTATGAAAGGAGAAGCAAACATTCTAATATTATGGTTAGAAGAACTGTGAAATAAAATGATAGCTTTCTTTCCTCAACTCATTTTCACTTATATTCATTTCTTATATTCACTACTCTCTTGTTTTGCTTTGTTGTTTTTTAAGATTTTATTTATTTATTTGTCAGAGAGAGAGAGCACGAGCAGGGGGAGAATCTTGCTCCCCACTGAGCAAGGAGCCCAATGCAGGACTTGATCCCAGGACCCTGAGATCATGACCTGAGTTGAAGGCAGCCCCTTACCCCATTGAGCCACCCAGGTGTCCCATATTCACTACTCTCTAGAATGATTCTTATGGTCAGTGATGGCTTCTAATATAAAAAATTCCATACAGAATGAAGCAAGAAGAATGAATCTCTATTGGTAGAATTATGAAAATTGAGAGATTTTGCATTTATAACATGTTTAGATGTTCTGAGGGCTAAGTGCTGCTTGTATGCACTACCACATTCAATCTTTACAACAGATGCTAGGAATATGTCCTATATTCATTTTCATAGATGAGGAAACTGAGTTTCAGATAAGTTCAATTTTCCCAGATCTCACTTTTCAAACAAACAAAGAAAACAAGTTGTAGAACTTGTATCTTTCTTAGGAAGGCAACATTTTCTGTGTTAGGCATAGTAACAAGCCCTCCAAAGATGTCCGTGCCCTAATTCCCAAAACCTATGAATATGTTACCTTACATGGAAAAAAGGAGCTTTGCCGATGTGGGTATGGTTAAGGACCATAAAATGGGGAAAGTATCCTGGATCATCTAGGTGAATAATCTAATCCAGTCTAAGCACATGAGTCCTTAAAAGTGGAAGAGGAAGGCAAAAGATTGGGTCAGAGAGAGATACAACATGAGAATGACTGTTACTGACCTTGAAGATGAAAGAAGATGGTTCATGAGCCAAAAAATGTGGTGGCTTCTAGAAGGTGTAAATAGTCATGAGTTTAGAGCCAGCAAGACAATGGAGACCTTGGTCCAAAATTGCAAAGAACTGAATTCTGCTAAAAACCTGAATGGGTAGGAAAGGGATTCTCCCCTAGACCCTCCAGAAGGGACAACAGCCTAACCATACCTTGATTATTTTTCCCCGATAAGACCCATACTGTACTTCTGATCTACAGAACTGTAAGATAGTAGATTTGTGTTGTTTTAAGTCACTAAAGTTATGGTAATTTGTTACAGCAGCAAGGGGAAACTAATACAATCCTCAAACTATGTTTTACATTTCACCATTTATTTCTCCTATATATAGAACTTGTCCTCTTTGTCATGAAGCACCATTTTTTTTATGTTATAAGAAATTTTTAAAAATATATTATAGATACAGGAACAGGAAATAACATGACAGCCTATAGACATATCCAAAATATTGAATATGGGATGACTTTAGCCACTACCATGACAAAAGAATCATGCAGCTCTATCCCACTGCTATAGGCAGGGGATATAGAATTGGCGTTTTCACTGGAATAGGGGAGACTTTTTTTTCTCCATAAATTAACCCTGAGCACCAGGTGTTAGTTGTTAAAGGTTCGTGAAGAAACTAAGAAGACAAGCAAAGGTCAGGCTTACAAGAATTTGAGAAGCTATCATTTAAGACTGACAAGTAAGTCAGAATTTGTCTACAGTCATTAGATGCTAATAAGATAATTCCTGGTCAATACAACCTTTTTAAAGAGGTCTTAGTGCTAAGCAGTTCCTGAATGAGTCTACAAACTCTGAGAATAAGGAAGAATGATCAATGTAGGATATTTAACAACTTTTATTTTTTAGCTCATTTAGTGTTTGATTTTTCAAGATTTTTTTCTTAACACTGCATGGTGTGCTTTTCTCCAAATGTAGACGGGAAAGATAAATGGGTAATGATTTTTTGAAGCATTTTGATGCACAGAAGATTTTCCTCAAATACCTAAAAATGTTTCAGAGTCAAAATAAAATGCCTGCAATCTTGCAATGAGACAATAGTCTGTTCCAGGTTAAACCTAGTTTGGAAAGGGGAAATTAAGTATAAGCATTATTGAGTCTGTGAATAAAGTTACATTGACCCCATGGTCAATGTAGGAAAAACTTTCTGGTTTTAACTTATTCTACCCCTATGTCATGTGTAAGTATGATTGATCAGTTTTTAAATTATTCCTAAATATTCCTAAAGTGAGTTAGTAAACGTCACAATTTTGGGAGAATATGACCATTATTTTTCCTATTAATAGATATCCATTATAAAAAAGTGTTTTGCACTAAACATCTAAAATGAATCATCCATATGCCAGGCAACTGAAAATGTTACATATTAAAAATAACTTTCTTCACCTATCTTTTATTTATAAAACACCTAATATGAACATGAGGACTGTATTACATACTGAAAATGTAGTAATATTACTTATAATAGAAGGTTTAGGTGTTTGCTAAGGTCTTGGCACATTGCTATATGACTTTTATTGGCACAGCTCCATTTAAGTTTCATGTCAACCCTATTGGAGTAATCCATTTTTACAGATGAAGAAGTTGAGGTTCAAAGGGTTAAGTTGCCTTAAATTTACAGCTGGTAAAATACAGTGCAGAAGTTTGAACCCAGATGTATTTTGTTCAAAGTTATAAGCTGCCATAAAACAACAAAAGTCCCTACTGCTGAGGAATATGAAGGTCAATGGGTGGGCAAGACAGGCATTTATATACCAAGGACTAACAAAGGACACTTGTGGGAATTATTTATTCTGTTTGGAGCAGCAGAGGAAAATCAATTTGCATGGAATTCAAATAGAAATCTTTCAAAAAAATAACATAAATGTTTCTTAATATATAGCCCTCTACTAATTCACAAAATATGAGTGTCAACTCTGTGCCAGCCATTGTGCTCTGGAATATCATGCAAAAGGCCTTTGTTACCATGATTAGTCTTGAGTTTGATATAGACATTCAGAATGAAGTCACAGTACTAATATTAGGAAAAGTGCTATGTGCTAAAAGTGCTGATAATGGGTTAATGAAAGTGAATGGATTCCGTTGGCATAATATGAATATAATAAGGAAGAATAAATACTGAATCAAGAAATGGATTAATAATGAATGAGAAAGTAGTTCATTTACTTAAAAGTTTAAGTAAATTACTTTTTAAAAAGTAATATGCAATGTTGTGCAAGATTATCCCAGCACATTAGTTACTTCCTGTTTCTCTTACTCACTTTGGCAGTTACATTAAATCAGGTCACAATGGAACCGTTCTGCACACAGGAGTAACTTACCAAAAAGTCCTTTAGAAGGCAGCAGTGGTGAATGCAGCTGCCAAAAGTACTTGATGGAACCTGCGATTAGAATCCACACTGGAAGAAACTGGCTCAATGTGTCATACAAATATGAAACGCCTGTGATTGCATGTTTCTAAATTGAAACTCTGGCATCTGTTGGAGAATTTTTCTGATGCCAAGAAACCAAATGAAACAAAAAGTCAAGAAACTCTCAGGTTGGAAACTCAAGTACAGTATTACTAGGTTGCATGTTTTCCCCTTAAATATTTGGCTATGTCATAGCTCTTGACCTGACACAGAATGTTGTGGTTACTTTCGCAATAATGATGTATTTATGGGATCCATTTATAATTTAAACTGGATTTTACTTACTTTTATCCTGAGACAGATTAAAAAATTGAGTGTTTGTTATGGGTCAGACTGATTCGGAAATTTAACTTTGCAGAACACTGGAATCCCTTATCTTGCAGAAAATCAGTAACTGAAAATTGGGAAGGGCAAGTTGAAAAGCCACAAGATAAAAAGTGTAAGGAGAAGCACTCATTTCCTTCTGCAAAAGTGAAGCATCATTTCCTTGCAGCCTTTATTCAAAGTCAGTAGTAAGTATTTTCCACAGTATAATCAGTTTATCTTTTTAAAGCAAGGGGGTGCCATGACTTACATATTCTACTTCTCTCATCTATTATGAATTATTCTCAGAATTAAGTTTAGTAGAACCACAATACAGGGTGCAAAAAAAGTCCAAGCAAATATTCATTAATGAAAGGGTAAAAAATATTGGAATTATTTGCCATTACTGGAAAATGCAGAGTTATGTAGTAGTTGGAAGATTTTCTTATCGATAGAGACTCCCTGCAGGAAATAACATCTTCTTTCACATCTTTTACTCTTTGAAGATGTGATGGTTAGAAAAATCTCTATTTATAATCAATCACTGTTCCATATTCTACGTGTGTGCTTATAAAACCCTGCAAAACTTCTGATAAAGTTTACCAGCAACTAAATAAGTTCAAACTCTGACCTGTTATTTTCTCACAAATCTTGTTCTCCCACCTTTTCCTCATCTGTAAAAGGAACTGTCATCTTCCTATTAATATGGAATAAAATCTAGAGATCTTTGGCTCATCCTTTTTCTTCATCTCCTATCTCTTCATCATCTCACTTTACAATACACACACACATCCGATCAGTCACCAAATTCATCGGTTTTCTTTCCAAAAGAGCCCTTACCTTCAGGTTAGCTTTTATATTTGTAACAATCTTGTAGGTAGTCCATATTACATGTATAGAATTCTACTTTTCTGTCCATCAGTTTTCTAACAAACTCTTCCAAAGTTTGTCCCCAACTTGACTTTCCAATGTGTTTGTTCACTACTCTGCCCCAGTGAGAGGGAACTGGTTGCTTCTCCAAGTTATACTGAAATCTCTTATTTCTCTAGCCATTTTCCTGCCTTTTTCTCAGCTCAGGAATTATTTTTCTTCTGCCTTTTGAAATCTTGCACACATCTATATAATTTTTGAAAGGTTACACAATACATTGCAAGTTATATGGCATTTTTAAAACTAGTTAATTATTTTCAAACATATATTATTGAGCAGCATTATTTTACTTTCAAAGATATCTTATGTGAAACCATATACATATATGTATACAAACACACATATATATGTGTAAGTGCAATATACATATACATATAATATTATTAGAATTGATTTGCTAACTTTGTATTGATAGCATTTACTTTTATAAAGTCAATCAATGAGAAGACTGATAACTAAATTTGAAATTGATGATTATGAATCACATATAATCTGATATTGGTTTTTTATTCATAACTTTTGTTTCTATTAAATAGCATTTAGAAATTATTGCTTTTTATATGTGTAGTTAAATTATAAATTTTTATGATTCATTTCAAAATTTCAGATAAATTTGTCAATAAACAGGGATGGTGGAAAAAATGTATCCTAATATCTGTATAGAAATAAGAGGAACATTTTATTTTAGAATAGATTCAGATTTATGGAAAAGTTATGGAGATAGTGCCCTTTCCTTATATCCCACAACCAAGTTTCCTCCTATTATTAACATCTCATATTGGCAAAGTACATATGTTATAATTGATAAACAAATACTGATACACTTTTATTAACTAAAGTCCATACTTTGTTTAGATTTTCTTGGATTTTATCTTCTGTGCGTTTTTTTAATTTTTAAAAGAGTTAAAATACATTTGAAAAATGAAATTTAGATAAAATAGCGGGATTATCAAAACACTCCATGGATTCTGTTGCTTCTGTGAAATACAGCAAAAACCATGCTCTTTCTGTTTTAATCTCATTTGTCCACTGTCTGTCACCCTAAGCCACCCTTCCTTTTTCAAACTGTTTCTCAACAGAGAATTACTTTATTTTTAGTTCCCTAAATAAATTGCATTGGTTAATGCCCCATGCCTATGTTGGCTCTCCACTTGGATGGTCTCTCTCCTTGTCCAGCTAGTGAATTTTGATTAAAACACTAAAATCTAGAGTAAGAACCATCTATTCTGTGGCTCCAATTCTAAAGATACTAATAATCAGCACAGACTGCTTTTAATATCAGCCATTTTTGTCAAACTAAATACATTTCTATTGTATTTGATTTGTATTTTTTTGATTTCCCATTTGACTAAATTTAACACAATTTCCTTTTCCTTTATATAGACATGACATACAGAATTTGAGAAACTTACTCATTTAACCAAAGGGGAATTCTGTAAAATTTGATAGAGTAAGGTCTTTCTTGAAGTGCATGCACGTGTATGTGTGTGTGTGTGTGTGTACTAATGAGTATAAGATCTTTCCTTCTTTTTTTTTTTTTGGTTTGCCTGGAGTCAAGACAG
Organism: Eumetopias jubatus; assembly: GCF_037043125.1. Taxonomy (NCBI): domain Eukaryota; kingdom Metazoa; phylum Chordata; class Mammalia; order Carnivora; family Otariidae; genus Eumetopias; species Eumetopias jubatus. The sequence goes on along the minus strand of NW_028274818.1, from coordinate 20,432,908 downwards.
TAGAAATGAGCTGAATTTAACCATTGCAACCAAAAGACGTTTTTAGCTGATTATTTTAAGCTTTATAATTTAATATTATAATAAGCTTTGCAACTAAAAATAATTAGATTTTGGGGGATTGATTAAAAGAATACTAGTAACATAATTTTTTGTGAATTCAGTATAATTCAATATAATTTAATTAGCACTTTGATCAAGAGCAATGATAATAATGTCCAAGTGGATCAGTGCTGACTTTCGTTATCATGTTGAACCCTCTTGATTCAAATTACTGCTATTTTACAGCTCTTTAATATTTCCACCAGCAGAGAAAAGAGAGAGAGCAGCAGATTTAATTTTTTCCATTCAGTTTTGACTATTTGTAAAACAGAATGATTACAGAATGCCAGGGGAAAATTTTCTGTAGGACTAATTACCGTTGCTGAATCTTTCTTCTCTCTGTATGGGTTGTGAGAGTATGATGAAATTATTATGTACCAATTTATTAAGTTCAATAAATAAATACAGCCTATATCTTTCTTTTAATTGAAATTTCACCCTATAAGTGATTTTACCCAGTTGGGAATAAACTGGAAAAGAGAAAAAGATTATGAAATTTATGGTTGATAATTATTATTTTTCATAATAGAAGTAACAATTTACATTTGTGTAGTGTCAGTTATTGGTTTCTTATTCATCATCTCATTTAATCCTGAGAGAAATCCATTCCTGTTGGAGCTAAAGACATTGTTATCTCCATTTACAGTTGAAGAAGCTGAAAGTCAGAGAAATTAGGAAGTTTAACTAAGATTATACAGCCTTTGAGATATCAAATCTCAAAGGAACAGTGGGCTAACTTTTTCCTAGAAACAAATTTGGTTATATTATTTGAGCACTTAATATTTATCAGGTGATGTGCTGGGTTTGAGCATCCACAGATGAAAAGACATTTGCTTCCTTATAATAAACCGTCAAATTAAAAAAAAAAAAAGAGTAACAATCTAGGCAGTTTGTCCTCTGACTCATGCTTTATCAGTGTTGAATAGTCAAACAAGGACTCTATTTGTCTGCACCTTCCACCTCACCTACAAAGCTCCATCTTAAATACCCATCTGATTCTCAACTCTTCTACAAAATTCTGCTTTAAAAATAGAGGATTGAGATGAAGTGTGAAATATTTACAAAATTTGAAAAAAAAGTATTTTCATGAGGGTTACCTGAATTTCCAATAAAAGAACTACTTTAAATTTTAGATCACTTAACAATAAAAATAAGATGGGTAATCAGGTATTTAAAAACCAAGGATCTCATTAAAAGAAATCAATAAATTAAAAAATTTGAAACTATTAATCACAGCACAAAGAGGTAATATTTCAGCCACAGCAAGTATTTTTTAGTAAAATCAGAATATTTAAAAAACATTTTCCATTTGTTGACTATTCTAAACTATTATTTAGTTATTTCCCTTGATCAGAAACTCAGATTGCTGTAAATTATCAATCAGACTACATTTTTATGACAGCCTGTTTTATATAGTTACATGCATCCTTTGTGTAATTTTCCATTAAGACGTAAAGCATTTGGGAAAAACACCACTAACCTTTATGGGAAAGCAGTTTGTCAAATGATTCACCCCATATCACTGCTTCTTCAGGGGAGACTCTGTTCAAGAGACAGAATGTTTGTAATGGAGTATGCAGAAAGACTCTTTCTGGATGTGCTCTAACATACTCTTTAATACTGCTCTTTTCAGTCATAGGGTTTCTTCTTTTATTTTTATGTAATGAAAGTTGTATTTACATTGGAAACTTCAAAAACATTGGTCAAATTTTTTATTGATTTTGCCTACCAAACAATATGTTAAAATAACATTAAATATTTTCTCATGAGTGCATAGATTATTTTATTTAAAATTAATCATGTGTTAAGAACAAAGAAAAAGAAATCAGGTCAATTATCTTTATTTTTTCTTGAGAAAACAATTTATTCATCTCTGTATATCCAGTTTAATTCAGCAAATAGAAGAACCTAAACTGACAGTAACTTTTAGCCAAACTTTTTTTAAAATTTTTTATTGTTATGTTAATCACCATACATTACATCATTAGTTCTTGATGTAGTGTTCCATGATTCATTGTTTGTGCATAACACCCAGTGCTCCATGCAGAACGTGCCCTCCTTAATACCCATCACCAGGCTAACCCATACCCCCACTCCCCTCCCCTCTAGCCAAACTTTTTTTTAACTGCAATTTCCTTGAAGCTCTTACCACAATACACAGCAATTTTTTTTAAAACAGATACAGGAAGTTTGGCTAATGAGGTTCTAAAAGGATAAGAAATATATTTAAAAAGTTGCAATACAACAAATATTTTACAGTTATAATTTACAAGGTTGAATATATTTGCCTTGGACTTTTTATTGGTCATATTTCATTTTTGGACAAATCTGTATTATACTAGTATATAAGGCCACTTCATTTTCTCTTTGAATTAAAGAAATGGCTAAAAATGACAAAACATCCCTTTTCATGCTTTTTTGCTTTTATACCTACAGGCATGTTTTTCAAACTACTAAGGGAAGAGATGAATAGCTCTCCTCTGTGACAATATTACATTGTGAAACTCTTACATTAATGAGTTTATAAGGAGCATCAGTTTATAAGGAGCAAAATACATCATTTAAAATTGACAGGTATATAATTTTTAAAAGATCACCTTTAAATTTTTATAAGGTTATTTAATTCAAGCTATTAAAGTGGTTTAATTTTATGGAATATTCCTAGTTTTCTGAAATGAGATCTCTAACCTTCCTTATATTACTGTGTAATTTCCAATAAAATGGAAATTCCTAATTTCCTCTTTTTTAAACCTTTAATGATAGAATCAGAAAAATCTTCCCTCAAATAATTAAAAGTTATTCACCTTGTTTCTTTGGCCAAGTGCTCAGATCTATTGGAGTGGGTTTCTTCATGAAACTCGGGTTTCTGCACAAGAAGACTTAACCTATTTCTTTTTTCCTTAGCTCTGAAAATGAAAAGGCATTAGCTTCAGGACGATTTGGATGACAATTAAAATCTTTCCTTCTGACTGTCAAACAAATTTGGGATTGGTCATCACCTGAACATCCCTTCTCACCCACCATCCATCCCCCCACACTCACAATGGTTTTCCTAGTGAATTTCATTCAACTTGGGGAGGAATTAAGATAGCATATGTGAAATAAATTTTGTTTTTTCCCTCAGTGATTTTAATGTATTTGAGATTATATTTCAATTAAGATTGTCACTAGTTGTTCTGTGTGGTTAAAATTGTTGCACTTTTTTAAAAATAAAAACACTGTAGCAGTGCCTGGGTGGCTCAGTTGGTTAAGCATCTGCCTTGGGCTCAGGTCATGATCTCAGTGTCATAGGATCAAGCCCTGCATCAGGCTCTCTGCTCAGGGCGGGGGGGGGGGGGTCTACTTCTCCCTCTGCCCCTCCTTCTGCCCCTCTTCCTGCTTGAGCTCTCTCTCTCCCCCTCAAATAAATAAATAAAATCTTAAAAAAATAAATAAAAACAGTTGAGTTTTAACAGGTATTTACTCCTAATAAACAAAGAGACATTTTTCCCCAATTGTAACACTACATTCAATATAGTTTCAACCAGGTATTTAAAAAAAAAAAGTGCTAACAAATATTCAACATCAATCATGTTTTTAAAAGTATAAAACCAATTTTAAAAGTCATGATTTTACCTGATCTTGGCTTCTTTGCTTGTTTCTTCTTTTCCTGAACCATGTATTAACTTGAAAAAAGTTTTTTCTTTTGATTCGCACATATTTAATTTAGGAAAGAAAATCAATGTTTCCATCTTCTCTCTCTCTAAAATGAAGAGATGTCTAATTTGTTACATCTTTCACCTGTTAATGCTATTTCGTAGTTATACATGGTACAATAAAAAGTTATCTTAACTCTGTCGGCAGTGCTTAAAAAAATAAAGTAAAAATAGAGTCAAGAGCTGTGTTTCTGTCTCCACAAAAAAGTAGAACTGAGGAACCGAAGTACAGTTTGGTCCTGAGTTGTTTAGGGAAATGATACTACAAATTTGCAAAATGACTCTTGGTCTCTAAGATAAGATGAGTATTACCACAGTGCAACTTCTCTTTCTAGTTTGTGCAACCAGAATGATGCTTTAATAGACCCAAATGACACTGTCATTTCCCACAGGAACTTTTTAAAAAGTTTTCTTTTTCTTAAAGATTTTATTTATTTATTTGATAGAGAGACACAGAGAGAGCAAGTATGAGCAGGGGGAGGGGCAAAGGGAGAGGGAGAAGCAGACTCCCCGCTGAGCAGGGAGCTGGACACAGGGCTTTATCCCAGGACCCTGGGATCATGACTTGAGGCAAAGACAGATGCTTTACTGACCTAGCCACACAGGTGCCCCAAAAAAGTTTTTAAATGTGTATAGTATGTATTAAAATATGTTATGGTGAAGTACTACATGGATGCTAGGAGATATTTTCCATTGTTCTTAATTTTTTTTTTACTTATTTTAATTACATTGAATTAAGTAAGTTACATTTAATTGACATAATGCTATGTAATGTAAATTATATTTGCTTAACATATTGTATCAAAGTAAGAATATAGAGGGAGTTTTACAGTTGAAAGAGACAATAGAAAGCATTTCATTCAGTACTTTTTAAGCACAGATTCATAGAATGATTTTAGACATTTAAGGAATTTTTATCAGTCCATGGTGAAAATGGGGGAAAAAGAGAATATGTAATTTTTTTTTTTTTTTTAAGATCTATTTATTTGAGAGAGAGAGTGCATGTGAGCCGGGAGAAGGAGAGGGACAGAGAGAATCCTGACTCCTTCAGACCCGTCCTGGGGCTCCATCCCAGGACCCTGAGATTATGACCTGAGCTGAAATCAAGAGTCAGACACAATCGACTGAGCCACCCAGGTGCCCTGTAAATTTTTTTCTTAAACTACATATACATTAATATGAAGGAAGTCCTTATTTTGAACTTGCCTTTCTATTTTTTTATTGTTTAAATGTTCTTTTTGAGGAAAGATTTTAACTAGAGACAGCAGTTTGTATGTTTGTTATTTTATATTCTTATTAAAAAAGAAATGGCAATTCGAATTTGGTTCAACCTCTGCTTCTTTTACTGTTTCTTGACAACTCTAATATCTAAGAAATATTGATGTAGTCCATAACCCACATTTTGTAGAAAAGGAAACCAAGAATGATAGATATTAAGTGGTTTATTCTTGCAAATTCTGGGAGGCCAGTGGAATAGAAGATCTGGAATTATCAGAGCCTTCGATAACCAGGAGCATGTCATTTAGTCTTTCTAAAAGAGCCTTTGATCTGTAGGAGTGAATATTTTAATTCCTCTAAAATTGTATATAATGAAAAACAAGTTAACAAATGTAAAGGAAACCTGTTTTATTTTTAGCCTGCTCCAGTTATTGATTTCAAGAAAATAGGAGCTCAAAACATTTGCAGAATTGAAATCAAAGAACATTTATTTATTTATATATATATATATATATATATTTTTTTTTAAAGATTTTATTCATTGACTTGACAGAGAGAGACACAGTGAGAGAGGGAACACAAGCAGGAAGAGTTGGGGAGGTAGAAGCAGGTTTCCTGCTGAGCAGGGAGCCCAATGTGGGGCTGGATCCCAGGACCCTGGGACCATGACCTGAGCTGAAGGCAGATGCTCAACGAATGAGCCACACAGGCACCCCTAAAGAATATTTAGTATATAGTTATACACACTCCATCCTGATTCTATAACTTTGACTCTGAACATATTTTTAAATTCACCTTGGCTGAAAATTGACTGTAAAAAGACTATATTTGAAGTACCATATCCAGAGGAGAGACAGAAACTTACTGATGCTTTTCATTAGATTGGTTGAAATTGTGTGCGAGATGTGCTATCTGCAAGCTGATAGAACTATGGAGAGATATATTGTGAAAATATGGACACAAGGAAACTGCAATAAAGGCCTATATAAAGGTGTGAAAATGAAATGGGAGGGAGCAAGATGGCGGAGCAATAGGAGACCTAATTTTGTTCTGGTCCCAAGAATTCAGCTAGATAGCTGCTATCAGACCATTCTGAACACCTACAAACTCAACAGGAGATCGAAGAAAAGAACAGCAGCAACTCTCTAAACAGAAAAGTGGCCACTTTCTGGAAGGTAGGACATGTGGAGAAGTGAATCTGAGGTGATATTTGGGAAGATAGACCACGGGGGGAGGGAACCTCCTCAGCTGGCTACCAGCAAGTGATAGAGCCGTGGAGCACAAAACTGGAACTTTTAGAAGTCGGCTCCACTGAGGGATGTAGCTCCAGTGGCTAAGCGGGGGGTGAAACCCTCACTGGGACAGTGTGGTCTCAGGACCCTTGTGGTCACAGAAAGACGGGGGGGGGGGTGCCTGAGTGCGGCAGAGCTCCCAGGTATCGGAGCAGGGAAGCTGGCTGCAGAAATGGAGCCAAGGCACAGGCTCTCAGCTTGGGTTTGTTATAAACCGTGATCTGCAGCACAGTTGGGCCACTGCTCCTCCAGCAGGGACCCAACAAGCGGCAGATCCGGGGAAACTCCCCTTCCTTCCCCGGGAGGAATGGTGCAGAAGCGCACCACAGGGATCTGCTGGGTTTGGAGACTCCAAACGGGGTCGTGTGCCAGAGATAGAAATGCTCAGTCACAGGCCAGGTGAGCATGGAGTGTGGCTGGAGACTGGGGAGACAGGAGTTATTGACTGCTTTTCTCTGGGGGTGCACTGAGGAGTGGGGCCGGAGATCTTGGCTCCTCCGGGGCAGAGATTGGGAGGCTGCCATTTTCACTTTCCTCCTCCAAAGCTATAGGGAAAGCTTGCAGGGAACAAAAGCTACGGAGAGCAAACCCGAGCAGATTACTTAGCCCGGCCCCTGACAAGGGTGGGGCAATTCCACCTCCGGCAAAGATATTTGAGAACAACTGCAAGAGGCCCTTCCCCCAGAAGATCAGCAAGAACAGCCAAGACCAAGTTTACCGATCAATGAGAATTGCAAAACTCCAGTGTAAGGGGAATACAGCACATAGAATTCATGGCTTTTTTCCTATGATTAACTTTCAAAGTTAATTTTTTTAATTTTCTTTATTTTTTTCTATTTTTTAAAATTTTTTCTTCTTTCCTTTTTCAACCAACATATTATTTTATCAATTGTTTTTTTAAAATCTTTTTTAATTTTCACTTTTACAGTCATATTCTATCCCATCATTGTATTTAACCTTATTTTCTGTATATATATAAGTTTTTCTTTCTTTAAAATTTTGGGATACAGTTTCTTCTAACAGGCCAAAATATACGCTAAATCTAGTATATGGCTTTGTTCTAGTATCCCACCTGATCACATTCTTCTTTTTTTTTTTTTTTAAATTTTTCTTCTTTCTTTTTTCAACCAACTTATCAATTCTTTTTTAAAAATCTTTTTTAATTTTCATCTTTATAGTCATATTCCATCCCTTCATCATATTTACCCTTATTTTTTTGTATTATATATATGTGTATATAAATACATACATATATATATATATATATATGTTTTTCTTTCTTTAAAATTTGGCAGGCAGTTTCTTATAACAGACCAAATACACCTAAAATCTAGTGTGTGGCCCTGTTCTATTCACCAGCCTGATCAGATTCTTTTTTTCTTTTCCCCTTTCTTATCCCCCCAGTTCTGGGTCTCTTCTGATTTCTTTAGTGTATATTTTTCTGGAGTCATTGTTACCCTTTTAGCATTTTGTTCTCTCATTCCTCTATTCTTCTCGGGACAAAAGGACAAAATGGAAAAACTCACCTCAAAAAAAAGAAAAAGAGGCAGTACCGACTGCCAGGGACCTAATCAATATGGACATTAGCAAGATGACAGAACCAGAGTTCAGAATGACAATTTTAAAGATACTAGCTGGGCTTGAAAAAAGCATAGAAGATACTAGAGAATCCCTTTCTGGAAAAATAAAGAACTAAAATCTAACCAAGTCGAAATAAAAAAGGCTATTGATGAGGTGCAATAAAAAATGTCCACTATCACCACTGCTATTCAACATAGTACTAGAAGTCCTAGCCTCAGCAATCAGACAACAAAAAGAAATAAAAGGCATCCAAATCAGCAAACAAGAAGTCAAACTCACTCTTTGCAGATGATATGATACTTTATGTGGAAAACCCAAAAGACTCCAGCCCAAAACTGCTAGAACTCATACAGAAATTCAGTAAAGTGGCAGGATATAAAATCAATGCACAGAAATCAGTTGCATTTCTATACTCCAACAACAAGACAGAAGAAAGAGAAATTAAGGAGTTGATCCCATTTACAATTGCACCCAAAACCATAACATACCTAGGAATAAATCTAACCAAAGAGGCAAAGAATCTGTACTCAGAAAACTATGAAATACTCATGAAAGAAATTGAGGAAGACACAAAGAAATGGAAAAACGTTCCATTGTCATGGATTGGAAGGACAAATATTGTGAAGATGTCAATGCTATCTAGAGCAATCTACACATTCAAAGCAATCCCCATCAAAATACCATCCACTTTTTTCAAAGAAATGGAACAATTAATCCTAAAATTTGTATGGAAACAGAAAAGACCATGAATAGCCAGAGGAATGTTGAAAAAGAAAAGCAAAGCTGGCGGCATCACAATTCCGGACTTCCAGCTCTACTACAAAGCTGTCATCATCAAGACAGTATGGTACTGGCACAAAAACAGACACATAGATCAGTGGAACAGAATAGAGAGCCCAGAAATGGACCCTCAACTCTATGGTCAACTAATCTTTGACAAAGCAAGAAAGAATGTCCAATGGAAAAAAGACAGTCTCTTCAACAAATGGTGTTGGGAAAATTGGACAGCCACATGCAGAAGAATGAAACTGGACCATTTCCTTACACCACACACAAAAATAGACAAAAATGGATGAAAGACCTAAATGTGAGACAGGAGTCCATCAACATCCTAAAGGAGAACACAGGCAGCAACCTCTTTGACCTCAGCCACAGCAACTTCTTCCAAGAAACATCACCAAAGGCAAGGGAAGCAAGGGCAAAAATGAACTATTGGGACCTCATCAAGATAAAAAGCTTTTGCACAGCAAAAGAAACAGTCAACAAAACCAAAAGACAACTGACAGAATGGGAGAAGATATTTGCAAATGACATATCAGATAAAGGGCTAGTATCCAAAATCTATAAAGAACTTATCAAACTCAACACCCAAAGAACAAATGATCCAATCAAGAAATGGGCAGAAGACATGAACAGACATTTCTGTGAAGAAGACTCCAAATGGCCAACAGACACATGAAAAAGTGCTCAGCATCACTTGGTATCAGGGAAATCCAAATCAAAACCTCAATGAGATACCACTTCACACCAGTCAGAATGGCTAAAATTAACAAGTCAGGAAATGACAGATGTTGGCGAGGATGTGGAGAAAGGGGAACCCTCCTACACTGTTGGTGGGAATGCACGGTGGTGCAGCCACTCTCAAAAACAGTATGGAGGTTCCTCAAAATTTGAAAATAGAGCTACCATATGATCCAGCTGGGTATTTACTCCAAAGATACAGGTATTTACTCCAAATATACAGATGTAGTGATCCGAAGGGGCACGTGCACCCCAATGTTTATAGCAGCAACGTCCACAATAGCCAAAGTATTGAAAGAGCCAAGATCTCCATTAACGGATGAATGGATAAGGAAGATGTGGTGTATACACACACACACACACACACACACACACACACACACACACACACACACAGACACACACAGGAATATTATGCAACCATCAAAAAAAAGAAATCTTACCATTTGCAATGACGTGGATAGAACTAGAAGGTGTTATGCTAAGTGAAATAAGTCAATCAGAGAAAGACAAGTATCATATAATCTCACTGATATGAACAATTTGAGAAACAAGACAGAGGATCATAGGGGAAGGGAGGGAAAAATGAAAGATGAAACCAGAGAGGGAGACAAACCATAAGAGACTCTTAATCTCAGGAAACAAACTGAGGGTTGCTGGAATGGAGGGGAGTGGAAGGGATGGGGTGTCTGGGTGATGGACACTGGGGAGGGTATGTGCTATGGTGAGCGCTGTGAATTGTGTAAGACTGATGAATCACAGACTTGTACCCCTGAAATAAATAATACATTTTACGTTAATAAAAAAAGAAAAGAAAAGAAAAAGAGAAGAAATAGAAGATGTATGTATTTACTCTTGTGTATGCAAAGAAGTGGAAGCAGGAGAGGAAGAAAACTGGTGGATGCTGCAGGGTGATCAGATAATAATCACTCTTGGGCACAATTATCTCTTAAATATATATGTTAAATGAGAACAAATTGTCTTTTAAATTTATGTACATATTTACCATTTCCAGCTCTATTCACTTTGTACAGAAGTGCACAAGTCCATCTGGTACATTGTCTTTAGCTTGATGACCTTCAACTTTTTCTGAAGTGAAGGTCTGCCAAAAACAGATTTGATGAGCTCTTGATATTCTGAAAATATCTCTTTTAATTTTTTTCCTCTTCAGTTTGAAGGATATTTTCACAGGCTAGAATTCTAGGTTGACAGTTGCTTTTTTTTCCTTCAGCAATTTTAAAGACATTGCATTGTTGTCTTCTGGCCGCCATTATTCCTGTTGAGAGGTCACTGGTAATTTGTTTAATAGTCTTACATTTTAATGTAAGAGTGTGACCACTTTTCAGATTTTTTCTTTATTTCTGATTTTTAAAGATTTGGTTAAGATATGAAAGGTGCTAATTCTACTTGGCATTTATTGAGATTTTGGATTTGTGGGTTTATAGTTTCTGTCAAAGTTGGAAACTTTTAGGTATCAGCTCTCCATTTTTTGTTGCCATTTCTCTCATTTTCAGAGACTCAAATTACAGGTATGTTTGACCCCTTGTTGCTGCCCCACTGGTCACTTAGGAAATATTCAATTTTTTGCCTCTTTTCTCTCTATTTCTCAGACATTTTTCATTGCAATGTCTTCACAGGAATAATCACTGATCTTTTTTTCCCACAGTGCCTTATTTGTTGTTAGGCTTATCCAGTAATGTTTTTATTTCAGCTGCAGAAATTTGATTTTTTTATAATTTGAATTTTTTTATCTTCTTTTTTATGTATTACTTGAACATATTGAAAATACCCATTAAAGTTCTTTTTCTGAAAATTTCATCTCTGTGATCTGGGTCTGCTTTCACATTGATTTTCTTCCTGATGATAGCGCATTTTCCCAATCCATCAGATGTCCAATAATTATTCATTGGATGCTGGACATTTGAATTTAATGATACCAAATATCAGAATTTTGTTAGTCTTCATTTAATGATGATGGCATTGACATTGACCAGCAGTTATTTAAGTATCAGCTTTGTCTTTAAAGACTTTTATTTAAACTTTGATATGGTAGACATAGATTAGCCTTAATAAAGTATGATGACTCCTAAATTTATAATTAATTCCCAGGGTGTTCATTAAAACTTTCCTATTTTGAATATTAAGATAGAATGTACCTCAGCCCTGTGTGAGCTCTGAAAATTATTAACTTATATCTTATGGTAAGTATTCTTTGCCAATACTCCTGGAGTTTTATCCTGCATGTGAGCTGCTTGGTATTAAGCCAGACTCAAAGGTAACCTTGCACAAATTTCTTGAACTCTTTCTAATACTTTGTCTTGCAAATTTCAGTCCTCTTGCTGTCACTATTTCCTCAAGTTAAAATAGTATTTTTTTTTCTCTATTTAAGGAGTACCTTGTAAACTTCTCAGTCTCTTAGTGAGACTGATACTTCTTCCCCACACTGAAGTCTTTTAAAAAAGTGGTTGAAGTTGTATGGCTCACTTCATCTGTCTCTCATCTGTTAATGGATTGCAGATTTTTCAGTGTCTAAAAGCAGTTGTATTACATTTTTTTTTCAGTTTTCTAATTGTTTTTGGCAGAAAGTAATGTGTTTAATAGCTAATCCATCATAATCATGGCCATCTTTTACCTGAGATATATATGTCCAGTTACCTTACTGAATTCTATTATTGCTATTATTGTTCATAGAATTCCAGATTTTTTAAATTAGTTTTCTTAATTTATCAATAAATAGATTCTTTATAAATATTATTAGTTTCAACCACCCTTTTTAAATTGTTATGCTCTAATTTATTTTCCAGTCTAATATTATTGGTTTATAACTTCAGTATATTAAGTTGACAGTTGGAATTCTTGTCTTCTTTTCCTTTGCATTAGGAAAAATCAAGGCCCATTAAAATGAGGCTGGGTTTCAGGGGTGCCTGGGTGGCTCAGTAGGTTAAGCGTCTGACTCTTGGTTTCAGCTCAGGTCATGATCTCAGTCAGGGTTGTGAAATTGAGTTCCTCATCCTCTGGTTCCGTGCTCAGCAGGGGGTCTGCTTGAGATTCTCTCCCTCTGACCATCCCCTGACTTCAGCTTTGTCTCTCTCTCCGTCTCTCTCAAATGAATAAATAAATCTTTTAAAAATAAATAAAATGAGGTTGGGTTTCATACTTATCTTTTGTGAACTTACACAATTTATACAACTATGTTCCTTATTCTCATTATAACTCTATATGGAATTTGAACTTGATACATTTCTTGTTGTTTATTTTCTCTTGATACACTTCTGTTGTGAAATTAGTTTTCTTGTACTTTTAGAATGAATTTGGATTCAAGGAATCTTTTCTATCTTTATTTAATTCGGTAATCACAGTGGAGGTAGTATTAGTATTATTTTGAGAATAATTTTAAAAATGAATAATTAGTGGATGTTCTAATTTATCATTCCCTGTGCCATTGAGAAACAATTCTTAGGGTGAAATAATGGCACACAGTTGCATTAGGAAAGAGTTTAATTAAAATCTCTTTAGTTTTGAAATTTGATTGCAAATATCAGTATAAATTTAGCAAGTTGATACTGGGTTGGTTACAGTTTCTAGTCTTTTATGTTGGATAAAGATAGGATATATAATTTTCCTACCCGTTAATATTTCCTACTTCTTTCTACTATAAAGACCTCAATACAATTACTAACCCATTAGCAATAGGAGCCAGATTGTGGTCTTGAAAAATCACTTTTCTCTACTAGCAACCTAGGTTTAGTGGAGACATTGCTGAGGTCTGAGGCAGGAGATGTATAATCCTAGCCTGGTCTATCTTGTCATATTAGTTAGCAAGAAAGCTATCAAAGACTAATACAGTCAATTCAAAAGATATTCAAGGGCTGACATTGCAAGTCTTCCACTAAGCAAAATGAGACCATTCAAATTTCAATAACTTTAAGAGTTAAAATGGATTGAACAGATCAAACTTATTAATATCTATGGGGGTACATAGTGTAACTTAAAAAAAATTGTCTACCTTCAGAAGATTTTAGAAATCAACCCATTATCATGAAAACTGGCTAATAAAGGGGAGAATTAAGCAATTATCCTGTCCTTATTAAATCAACCATAAGTAACCAAACAGTAGATAAAAGGAAGTATTTCTTTTAAAAGTATTTTAGCCAACAAAGAAAAGTGAAAGAATAGCATTAAAATTTCAATGTTTTAAACCAACAAATAATTAGAGATAGGCATTAAGCCTCAATTGTTGCTAAGATGACCAAAAGAGACAAACATTATGGACTTCCTATAGCCTTGCCGTACTCTACTTCTAGTTTTCCGAAGAGATCAAATCAGAGTTTTATCCAATCTCTGGACCCAGCTGCCAATTAGCAGGAATGAGAGAACATGGTGAACTACACCACGAATGTGCAATCAGTGAGGTCCAGACTGGCAGAAACTACAGCACAGTCCTTCAACATGTAAATTGTAAGGAAAAGCAGGAGATAGAAGTAAGTGGGAAATAGAATCGTCTCTGTGGATTGACTGAAAAATGTCAATCTATAAGCCAAATATGTCTTCTCAAATAAAGAACTAATTGTTTAATTAGGTCTACCTGAAAGTCTAAGTGTTTGATTTTTATCTAGAAAACACACATGTTCTACTACTAATCAAACAGTCAAAATTGACATACTATTTTACTAGCCATTTTAAGAGTAAACTGTATAAATATCGCCAAGCAAAGGAATGCTACAAGAACTTACATACCAGAAAACTAATCAAGTCTCACTTTCCATAATTACATCCAACTATTATAATCATAGTAATTTTGTGATTTTTCAACATAGCAGCCCAGTGTGAATACTGGATCACATTAGTTCTTCCACTATTCTGTCTGATTTTACTGATTTGAAAATCAAAAGATTTCTACTACTAGAAATAATAATAAAAAAACATCAAACAGAAAACATTCGTTGCCTACCTCTAATGCAAAGGTGAAAAAGATACAAACATTCCTAACATCTTCAGTGGAAATGTTATATATGTTTTATTGAGGAAACTCATAGGTAGAGAAGCAGCAAAGCACACAAGTTCTTCCACACTTGCATTATTCCACCTAATAGCAAGCTTGCCATGGACCTAGGAGCACTTGACAACTTCATGGAAGAGCTCCAAGATGGAGACTTTACCTCAGTCACTCAAAATATTGATAAGGAAAGGAAGACAGATAGCATCTGTGTATCAGTGGGAGTGCACTGGTTGAGGAAATCCCCTTATTAGAAGGGGAGAATCTCCATAGTTTACTTTTAGCCCCAGTTACACAGCACTATTGACATTCTTAACAGTAGATCATGCTGTTGTGGGATACCTTGTCTCTATATTGTCAGGAAAAATAGTCAGACTTTAAAATAAGGAAAAGATTGCTGGGCGGCCTCTCTAGTTCACCCTCCGGAGTTATCTTCCCTTTTCATTGTCTTTGAAGTATATTATAATTCTATAAATTGTTGAACACTGATAGTAATGCCTATGATTCCTGTTCACATAAATGCAAATTAGACCTATGGAGATGCATTTGATTATAGCCCTATGGATATTGATGAATTTTGTATCTATGTATAAATTCATTTTAGCATTCCTGATAACCAGTATATGTGTGTATGTTTTGAATTTTCTTTTGAACCCCCATACCATCTTACTGATTCTCTTATTAACTAGTGAGTTAACTAAAATCTTACATATATTTTTATTTTACATTTGTATAAGAATAATGATTTTACCTTTTTGAAAATATCTTTTTTTTTTAAGGATTTTATTTATTTATTTGACAGAGAGAGACACAGCGAGAGAGGGAACACAAGCAGGGGGAGTGGAAGAGGGAGAAGCAGGCTTCCCGCCAAGCAGGGAGCCCCATGCAGGGCTCGATCCCAGGACCCTGAGATCATGACCCAAACCAAAGGCAGACACAATGACTGAGCCACCCAGGCGCCCCTTGAAAATATCTTTTAACAGAATACTCAGCCCCTTCTTTCTAGATGGTTCTAGCCTCTTGTTCATTAGTCAAGTGATTAATCTTTAAATATTAAGTTTAAGCATTGCATTATTTCTTCTTCAAAGCATTCATAACTGAGCTAAGCAAAACTGAATACCCCATTCATTAGGCTCCACTTGTGTCCAATGCATAATTTTATAAGAATTGCAACATTCTTTTGCTCATTCTGTCACTTGTATTTTTTTAAACAATTTTATTTATTTATTTGAGAGAGAGAGAGAGAGAGAGACAGAGAGCATGAGCAGAGGCAGGGAGGGACAGAAAGAGAGGGAGAAGCAGGCTAGATCCAGGACCCTGGGACTTTGACCCAAGCCAAAGGCAGATGGTTAAATGACTGAGCCACCCAGGCACCCTGTATTTTTTTTCTTACTTGATTCTAGCACCTGACAATAGGAAAAGTTTCTTACTTATTTTTGTAAACATAGCACAGAGCACCCTGCTAGTGACACGTGAACATTTTATTACACATTGTAATACACACAAAAATATGCTGAAAACCACACGAAACAAATGCATGCCATAAAAATTATCAAAATGTTAACACCCTTGTAATCTTTATTCAGGTTAAAAAAAAAATAGTACTTCACCAGCCACCCAGAAGCCCCATCCATGTGTCCCACAACAATTACCAATCCTCCATCTTCTCATGGGTAACTATTATCCTGAATTTAAGAAAGATCACTTCATTTTTAACTTTATAACCCAGATATGTATCCTTTGATATTATATTTATCCTCTCTCTTTTTCAACTTACTATGACTTTTAAGTCTCTTTTACGAGGTCCCTCATCAATTCCCTTCTTTTCCTTACAATTTATCTGTTGAAAAACTGAGCTATAATTTCCCTCACCATCTGAATTTTGCTGATTGCACATTCATGGTGCAGTTCAACATATTCTTCTGCTTATGAATGATACTTCCAGGTATTATTATGGCAAACACGATGAATACTTCAGGAATTAAAGGCATAACTATCTATGGTCAAACCTGCCTACGCTGTAATTGGATGACAAATTAGCTTGGAGCATGTCCAAGGACTTGCCAAAATGAGAATTTAAACCTTTATGTACTGACCAAAACTATTTTTTTTCCTTTTTAGACTGCAATATATTTTAATTTTTATGTCATTGTCAAATATAAAACTTAATTTAACATATCCAAAGGGATAGAAAAACTTGTCTTTGTAAATTCATAGAATCAAAGCTATAGATGGATTTCAACCCATAGTCAAGAGAACCAAGAATGAGAAAAATTTAATGACTGGTTCACTGTCAGCATATTAGAGTTGAAACTGGAATATGATTTTTATAACTCCCAGAACTTCTCTAAGCTTATCTGCAAGTGACTAAAAGCTTTTGGCTTGGAACATGCTCTACTCTTGTCCCATTGTCCAGCATTCCCCTTTGCTTGTGACTTTACTAGCCTCCTACGAGTTTCCTTTTTTTCTTCCACTGGGGCTTTAACCTGCAACTGGATTTAAAAAAAGCTAGAGACAAAAGGCTACCATTACTCTGCTTCTCATCTAGTCCCTAGTCAGTCCCCTGACAATTATTCCACTTTGTATGCTCTCTTATTACATAGTTTGATGGTGTTTTTCCCTATCTGCAGACCCATAAAGGGCTTATTTCTGATCCTTAACTGTTAATTTTACTAAGACTAAAATAATATATAGTAAATTTTTAAATTTGATTAAAATTTTAATTTATTTTTAATAAACATTTTATTTTGAAAGAATTATAGATTTATAGAAATGTTGCAAAGATAGTATAGGAGTTCCCCATATATTCTTTCCCCAGTTTCCACTATTGTTAACATCTTACATAACCATGGTATATTTGTCAAAACTAGGAAATCACTATTGGTGCCTATACAATGAACTAAACCAGACTTTATTTGGATTTCACTTTTTTCCCACTAATGTCATTTTTTTCTGTTCCAAGATCCAGTTGAGAATTCTACATTGCACTTATTTTTTTATTTTATTTTTTCCACATTGCATTTACTAGTCATGTCTGATTAGTTGCCTCTATCCGTGAGTATCTCAGTCTTTCTTTGTTTTTCATGATCTTGGAAGTTTCGAGGAACACTGGTAAGGTATTTTGTAGAATATCTCTCATTTTTGGTTTGTCTGATGTTTTTTATCATGACTAGACTGGATGAGTTTAGGAAAAGAATACCAAAGAAGTGGAATGTCTATCCATCACAACATACCAACGGGTACATACTATCAATATAACTTGCATCGGTACGCTAACCTTGATCACGTGGCTGAGTTAGTGTTTGCCAGGTTTTTCCACTGAAAAGTTTTTTTCCAACCTTTATAAGCTTTATTTTTAGGAAGCAAGTCACTAAGTTCAGCCCATGCTCAAGTGGGAGGGCACAGAATTCAGTTCTACTTCCTGGAGGATGGAGTATCTACAGAAATTATTTCTAATTCTTTTGTAAGGAAGATTTATCTCTTCTCTTCCATTTACTTATTCAGTAATTTATTCTATCAGTATAAATTCATATATATTTATATATCAGTATAAACTCATATATATTTATATTTTTAGTTACAATGTAGTAACCACAGTATATATTTTTTGATGTGCAATAGGTCTAGCTTTAGTCATTGGTACTTATTTGAATTAGTTGATAGCTCAAATTGTTAGATATCAACAAACCCTGGAAAGAAACTTTTAAATTACTGAAATTTTTTTGCTGATTAAAAAAAAAAAATCTTTGGAAAGAAACATACAACGTTCACTGTCATTTGAAAGTAAACAGAATATCATAATTTCCCATACACTTTAATCCTCAGTTTTAAAATTAGCAATGTTTGCCACACTTTATTATCCTTTTTCCTTATTTTTTAAATAATTCAATTCATTTTTGATGTATAGTATTTATATACAATTTACTACTGTGATACCATTTCTAACATTCCCATTTATAGATGATTTGCAAGAAAAATATCCTAGACCTTATTTCCCCCTTTTGAAATGTAACATAAAATAATAAAAAAAATATGTTAAATGCATCTGGGGCAAAACTTTAAAACACTCACGAAATACAAATAGACTTTACTTTTAGTTTAAAAATTAGACACAGTCTTAATAAAAGCTCAGTAAGATACAAACAGTGCTCCTGCCCACCAGTCTAGTGATAGAAAGAATAATTTAAACAATGACATAGACAAAAAGAATAAATATTAATGACTCAGGAAGTCATGTAACAAAGGGAAGAAGACTATAGTTAGCAAATTATAAAGTTTTCACAGTTTAAAAAATGGAATTGCTGCATTTTTTGATGACCTATAGGAAAAAAAATACAAGGTTTAGAAGTAGACTTAAATAGTAGACAAAATTAATATCTAATAAAAGTAGCCTAATATTTAAAGAGCTCCAAAAAATCAAAAAGAAAAAGACCAAAACTTGAGAGAAAAATGGCAGAAGATATAAATGCAACCGGGACTTAAATGTATGAAACTATGCTCAGTCTAAGTCATTGGATAAGGGAAAATTAAGCTTATAGGGGTATTTATGGAAATATTGGGGAAATCTGAATGAAGTCTATAATTTAGTTAATTGTATTGTACCTCCACAAAGGTATAAATTTTCAGTTATATAAGATGGAATGGGTTCTGGGGATCTAAAGAACAGCATGGTGATGATAGTTAACAATACTGCGTTGTATGCTTTAAATATGCGAAGAGGATCGATCTTAAATCTTCTGTACACACACACACACACACACACACACACACATAATGGTAACTATTTAGAGGGGTGGATCGTGTTTTAGCTGGATTTGGTGATTTTTTTCACATTTACTATAGATGAATGTCTCAATCAGAGGAGGCCAGTAATGGCTAAACGTATATTGTAGTTTAGGCATCTCTGTTGGACAGTTCCACATAATTTTGTTATTTTTAATTTCACACAGAGTCCTGTAGTGTTTTTATAATGAAATTCCCTCCCAACTCCACATGCATATATTCACTCACACCACTCTTTTTTTTAAGGGTAAAGATGGCCGCTGTTTTGGTGATGTTTCTACATTTCCTTTGTGGTCTTGAATGGACATGCTGACATTTATCAGTGATTACCTGTGACTCCAAGTTTCCTTCTGTGATGAGTATGTCATCATTCTTAGGAAGTGTGTGAAAGAAATGACCTCTGAGAAACAGTTTTAATGAAAACCTTCTTTCGTTTTAGGAACCTGGCAACTTTCGTATTCATATTCCCTGAGCATTAGCCAAAAAATTTTGTTTATTTGCTTTATTTTTTTAATACTAGAATATAGGTGGCTAAAATAGGTATGTCTAGGATATAGAGCTGATGTCAAAATTGAGGATACTGAGCTGATGTCAAAATTGAGGATACTGATAATAATCAAAGTACCCATGTATCTAGGGAGAAACAGTGAGAGAAAGAGTGAGAGTGAAAGAAAGAGAGAAACAGACAGACAATCTTTAGAAATCCAATTATATTGCTTATAATTGCATTCCTAATGAAGGCAAGAGTCGCTCAAATTCCAGGTGACCAGGTTTTATCTTTAGGATAGAAATAAAACTAAAAATAATACATAACAAATAAATTGCATTTTTGTAGTTTAAGCCATTTTTCAAAACTTTGTGTTTAAATATGATTCATATAAGTTCATAAAAGTGATTTTGTTGCCAGTTGGACTGGGGAGACCTTGGGCCCTGAGGCCTCATCACAGCGCATCTGAAAGATGTTGCTGAAGTCTCTTGGTCTTGTCACAAGAAAGAATTCAAGGACAAACACAGCAGATGAACAATACAAGAGCAAAGTTTATTAAAGTGAAATTATACTCTTGAGCTATGAGAGCAGGGAGCTCAGAGGGGAGCTGGGTGCTGGGGTTTGGGTTTCTGTCTTTTATTGATAGTTGTTACAAGGGGGTGGAATATTCATTACTTGAGGTGGGGATTTCTTGAAAGCAGGGTGGTCTCTTCCAGGAATGTGGGTTATGTGCCTTTCCTTCCTTATTTGGTCGGGGGCTTCTAGCCTGCTTTGCCAGCCATCTTGGTTCTGTCTGGTTTGATCTGGTTTGTGGTTTTGTTTTGGAGTGCTACCAGAACAGGCCTCTGACACTCATTTAGCGATGACTTCCTCCTTGCTGCCCTGTAGGCATCCTGTTAGAACCTAACTAACTGCCTACTCTAACAATTTAAATCCTAAAATTTGACACTTTCTTTCCAAGTTAGTGTAAGTCCAAGAAATAGAGAGAAATATTATAGTATTTCAAGTGACATTAGTGTCCAGCTCACTAGAAAGTTAGGTTTGTGAGCAAGAATGGTTCATCAAGATTTTTCATGACTGGATAAAATATTCTTTCAGGATTTCTACTTCTTGTGCTCTTATTCTCTGTCCATCAGGGAAAGGCAGGCTTTCAAGTACCTCAGTTGCCTTGGCGCTGAGAAGGAAGTGCTCTTGACAGAGGACACAGGGAAGAAGTGCTCTGGTTTTGAACACAAATTATGTCCCTGGTTTATTATCATTCTCTTTTAAGTTTGATTGTAGGAGTCCCTCTTTTGGGGCCTCACCAACTTGGACTGTACTGTCACAATTGTGCTCCTGACAAAATGAGTACCAGTCCTGGGACTTGAACTTACCCTATCACCTTGAGAGGCTCTGTCAGAGTTATCAGCTAACCTCCCTCTAACCTGTCTCTTTACAGAACAAAGGTTTCTTTTGTGTTTTTTTTTCTCCTTAATTAATACATTAAGAAAGACAAATTCAAATGTAAGTCAAATGACTAGCCCTATCTACCCTTGGAGTGTGTGGATCTTTTAAATAACAAAATTATAGTTACTTAGAGCTTCTACTGTCTTTTCCAGAACAAATTCATCATTTCCTTTCTAACTTTACCTACCCCCACCCAGGGATTTCTTCTCCCACAGAATGTCCTAAAATCTCCCAAGTACTCATGCTTGCCTATGAATCATGTAGTTTCATTAAGTTGTTCTGCCCATCTTTGTGCAGAATCAGCGCTGTGATGATCCAGTCAAAGACCAGGTGGTCCTGAAATGGCCTGAATTGAACAGTACTGGCCCAGTGCTTTGCTCACCCCCATCAACCTGATGCACCTATTCAGATTTCTGCTTCATCCTACTGGCTCAAATGTTCTTTTCTGAGGGGAAGCAGGGCATCTCTTCACCTTATATCAAAAAAGTCATGATGCTTAAGCAATTATGTTAGGAGAGGGATAACCTAATTCATTGTTATTTCCTTTAATTCTTTCTATGTTCATGAAAATTTACATATTTATCAAATGCATACACCTTAGCATACTCTATCAGTTTCCTATTGCTGCTGTATCAAATTACTATAAACTTAGTGGCTTAAAGCAACACAGATTTCTTTTCTGTTTTGGAGGTTGAAAGACCAAAATGTGTCTGACTGGGTTAAAATCAAAGTGTCAGCAGGGCTGTGTTCCTTTCTGGAGGGTCTAGGAATAACTCCCATTTTCTTGCCTTTTCCATCTTCTAGAAATTGCTCAGGGTCCTGCTCCAAAGCCTGAAATGTCCAGTTGAGTCTTTTTTTCATGGCATCATTTTGACACAGTTAAGTACCCTTGTGATTACACTGGTAGCATCTGGTTAATCCATGCTAATCTCCATATTTTAAGGTCAGCTGATTAGCAATCTGAATTCCATCTATTGTCTTAATTCCCCTTGGCCATGTAACATATCCACAAGTTCTTGAGGATGGGGCCTCGACATCTTTAGATGGCCCTTAGTCTCCCTCCCATACATAATTCATAACAAGAAAAACCCAGAAAACAGGATGAGGGTAAAATTAAATTATCCTGATAGTTGAGAGTTTGGTTTAATGACAATATATAATTTTGAAAGAAGAGTGATTTTGTGTCCTCATATATTTCATTGCTCAAATAGTTTTCTTCTACGGTCTCTTTGATGCCTAAATATTACAGTTCGGATCACTAGTAAAAATGTAAATGTGGAATGAAAAGGATTTCTTTTTGTCTCTACAATACATTCACGTCCTTCACCTCCTCACTCTTAATAGAAAGTGGTTCTTTTACTACAGTGACATATTAAAGTTATTCTCTACATCATAGTCAAAATGATCAGTAAGTACTCTGAAATTGAACACATAAATAATTAGCCCCTTGGTGGCAAGGCTTCCAGTGTTTCCTAAGTATTTTGAACATGAAATTTTGTATAATACCAATGCAATTTTATACCAAGCTAGTTGTGATACTTTCAGCTGTTGATACTTTAATCTATTGAATAAAAAATATATCATAACAAAAAGTACTATGATTTACTTAATTGTTTTAAGTAAGTATATACATTATTTATCATGACACATGCGTATGTTTTGGGCAATGGAACATGAAGTGATGATGTTATCTACCTATTCATTTTATGCAGCTTTGTACATACAGATATTCAAGTTCATAGGTCCTTTGTAGTTAACTGCAAGCTGCTTCCTACAAGTCAAAAACCTCTCAAATCTATCTTTCCATTCTCCATCAACAACACAGTTTTTATTTAAATATTTCAGAGCACTGCAAAATACTATTGCCTCAATTTTGACACTTAAAAAGAGGCAAGAACTTAGAAATTGACAAAGAAAAAGTGTTGAAAATTCTGAAATAGAAATGTGCAAATAAATTGATTTTCCATTCCCAACTCTGGTAGTTGTCTACTATAAAATAAAGAAATAATTTAAAATTAATTTATTTTACAAAATTAAGGTATGCTCATTAAATGCTACTTGATAATTGCCCCACAACTTCTCAGATCAAATTCTTAAAATGTTAAACCTAATGTGTCTTCAAATTTTTATTCCTGATGTAAGCTTTCAAGAAATAGTATGCCCACTTATGATAAACCCCAGTTCCATACAAGCGAAGACTATTTTGTAAGTATTTATAATAATACTAAAATTTCTACCTGAAACCTAAAGTACATTGTTTCACTTAGTAGTTCTCTATGCTGGAGAGATTACTGTGTTTTATGGGAAACATAACTGGAAAATAACTTTTAGAAAAATAAAAATAATGCATTTGTTGAGATATACAAACTTAACTCTCAATGGGCAAATATCATA
The DNA here is from genome assembly GCF_037043125.1 of Eumetopias jubatus. NCBI lineage: Eukaryota > Metazoa > Chordata > Mammalia > Carnivora > Otariidae > Eumetopias > Eumetopias jubatus. Next base: position 20,409,397 of record NW_028274818.1, on the reverse strand, counting down.
CTCTATGTATGGTCGTAACCTTTCATTTAATTTCCCTTCTGTACTTATTGGTAAAGCTACTAGAATATTTATTAGAAAAAAATAAGAGAGGTTGTAATTTTAAATAGTAATCACATTTAAAAAGTCTTGTTTGCTTATTGAGATTTACTTAGAACAGAAGAATGTTGCAAATAAATCATGTACCTAGAATAATGGCTTAAATGAGATTACAGAAAATTTAGGTTAGTAAAAATGTAAAGGTCACTGTTAAATTATATGGTTTGGCTAACAAAATAAATCTCTTCACCTTGTCTTATGCATTTAGATAATGCTTTTAGACATTTCCTCTTTCAGTTGAGATTTGGCCAAGGACTCCTAAATTTTTAAATAGTTCCTCAAGTTTACTTAGATGATGCATTTATAGTTGTTTTTAATGGAATATATTTTAGATATGTACTGTAGGCTTTTCTGATCAGACGACTGTGGTATAATTTTACTTTAACTTTTTTTTTCTTTTTTTCTTTGTTAAAGCTTTATTGAGATATAATTCACATATAAAATTTAGCCTTTTCAGTATACAATTCAGTAGGCTTTAGTATATTCATAGAATTGTGTAAATATCACCAATATCCAATTCTGGGACATTTTCATCACCCTAAAAAGAAACCTCTTATCAATTAGCAGTCACACCCCATTTCCCTCTCCCACCATTAAGGGCTGATGGGGGGGGATAAGAGGCGTGACTGGACAGTTCATATAAATGGGATCATACAGTATGTTGCCTTTCATGACAGGCTTCTTTCACTTAGCATTATGTTTTCAAGGCTCATTCACGTTGCAGCATGTGTCAATACTTTATTCCTTTCTACTGCTGAATAATATTTCATTTCATGGATTTACAACATTTTGTTTATCCATTCTTGAGCTGGTGCACATTTGGTTTGTTTCTATTTTTGAGCTATTATGAATAATGCTGCCATGAATATTTGTGTACAAGTTTTTATGTAGACTTAGTTTTCAATTCTCTTGGGTATATACCTAGGAGTATAATGGCTGTGTCTTACGGTAAATCTATGTTAACATTTTGAGGAAGTGCTTAAATGTTTTCTAAAGTGGTTACACTGTTTTAGAAACCTACCAGCAATTTAATTATTGTTGCAATTTCTCCATATCCTCCCCAACATCTGTTATTATCTTTGGATTATACCCACCCTAGTTGGTGTGAAATAGTATCTCACTGTGTTTTGATTTGCACTTCTCTAATGACAAAGGATGTTGAGGACAATTTCATGTTTATTGGCCGTTTGTATATTTTCTTTGAAGAAATGTTTATTCTTTTCTTGTGCCCATTTTTTGACGGGGTTGTTTCTGTTTTAATTGTTGAGCTGTAAGCGTTCTTCATATATTCTGGATATAAGTCCTTTATCAGATATGTGATTTATAAACATTTTCTCCCCTTCTGTGATTTGTCTTTTCACTTTTTTGATGGTGTCCTTTGAAGCACAAAGGATTTAATTTTGATGAAGTCAAATTTTTTTTTCTTGTCATTTGTAATTTTGGTGTCATATCTAAAAAACCATTGCCTAAATCTAAGATCACAAGGGTTTATGTCTATGTTTTCTTTTAATAGTTTTATAGTTTGAGCTCTTCCATTTATGTCTTTGACCCACTTTGAACCAATTTTTGTAAACGTGAGGTAAGGGTTCAACTTCATTCTCTTGTATATGGATATCCTCCTGTCCCAATACCATTTGTTGAAAAGACTGTTCTTTCCCCATTGAATTGTCTTTCCCCATTGAATTGTCTTTCCCCGTTGAATCCCCATTGAATTGTCCCCCTCATCAAAAATCAATTCCATAAATGTAAGTTTTTTTCAGACTCTCAATTCTGTTTCATTGATCTATATGTTTATCCTTATGCCAATACCATGCTGTCTTGATTACTACAGCTTTGCAGCAAATTTCAAAACTGAGAAGTGTGAGTCCTCCAACTTTATTAGTTGTTTTTAAAATTGTTTTGGCTACTCTGGGTCCCTTGCAATTCCATATAAATTTTAGAATCAGCTTGTCAATTTCTACCAAAAAGTCTTAGTTTAATCTTAATTTATACCAACACGCAGCAGTTTCTGATCCAGTGGACAGGATGTAAGTGATGATATCATCATCGAAGTCGGTTGCAGCCTCATGTTCTAGGTGGTCAGTTCTGGGTAGAGCGGGACCTCAGCAGCATTTACAAGAACAAAAGCAGGCTTCAGTACCCTGATATCCTTATCTTGTGTCAGTTTTGTATCCACTGCCATCAAGTGCCAGGACCAAATTGCTGGGTCTGGAGCAACAGGACCCAAGTCATTTGTTGCACTGACCATCATGTTCAGAGATCTGCTACAGTTCCCTCAATTTGCTGGCACTTGAATGTCTGCATTATATCCACGCTGTTCTTTCAGCCCAGAATGCCCTTTCTGTCTCAGCTAGATGTATCTTTCTAAAAAGGAATCATGTTCTGTAAAGACATATTGCTTTAAAGTCAGAGTGAGTCAGCCAAAGAGAGGTCATTCTCAGCTTTTCCTGAAGCTCTGTTTTCTCAAGCATACTCCCAAATATTGGATCCTTGTCATCCCAGGTGTTTGGACTCCCTCCTGGTCACAAGGTGGATGCAACTGTTTCAGGTGCCACATTCTCCCACCCTCCTGTCCTGTGGCGCGCGGAGGCCCGGGGCTGGCGGGGCGAGGGGCGCCGGGGCAGCCTCGGCCGAAAGAGAAAAAGGGAAAGGGGAAAGGGGAAAGGAGGAGGGGGCGGCGGCGGCGGTGCGGGTGGAGGAACTTTTACTTTAACTCTTTATCTGGATTTAAGGTAGTAGGAACCGACTAATGCAGAAATGACATTAACAATTTATAATTCCATGACAGATAAAATTGCCTCAAATCTGATAGAGACAGGGTATTATATGAGAAAAAGAGACTGGCATATTTCCATTGCTAAAGGCTGAGGACATAGAACATTTGCAGATTAAATAGTGTGTAAATTTTAGTTTATGTGCCCATTATAGCCACTGTCGACAGGAAACAGGATGCACACAGTGTGAAACAGGACTTGCAGTGTCACTTGAGGCTTGTTCTCTGAAATTTACCAAGACTACTGCCATTAAAAGCATCTGTAGTAGGAGCCTAACGTTTTGGTTTTATTTACATAGCTAAACAATGCATTGAGAATTGATTATTTATCATTCACTTTTCAGAAATAATCATTGAATCTTTCCTCAAAAGAATACAGACCTCTAAAAATCAGTAACATCTACACAGAGCATCTTATTTTTCATAAGATGTTAAATAAATTTTTAAAGTAAATTTCTGGTACACAAGGAAATCTACATTGATTACTTACAAATCATATGATGTTTAGGAATGTTGCATTTCAAATATTTTCTTACTAGTACTTTTGTAAATAACACTGTTTATTGAGAGGGAATTTTAGCTGCTTCTTTTGAAAACTAGTTAGAGACAGAATAGGGGTTAACTCAGATTAGATATAGAGATCTTTAATAAAATTATAAGAAATCATGTTTTATATTGGTTTGATGTTACGCTTTGATATTTAAATCGAGAGAAGCATTGACAGGGAGCTGTGGATAACATAGATTCTAGTTTCAGCTTGTCCTGGGCTCATAAATTGCTAGCTGTATGACCTGCAAGTCACTTAGCCTCACTCTGTTTCAATTTCATCATTTTTAAAATAGTAATAATAATAGTACATAATTCAAGAGGTCGTCATCAGGATTAAATGAGTTAATATAGGAGAGCACTTAAAGCATTGCCTGACATCTACATGATTTTTTGAAAAAAAAGTATTCACTTACTTATTATTATAGATGCCGAGTTCATACTAGGCACTGTGCTATCCTGGAGTCTCAAAGGGTAATAAAATGTGGCTCCTCTTCTCAAAGAACTTACCAGTCAATAAGCTTCCATGGGGTTAGAGTTAGCGCTCATGTAGTGAAGGAGAAAGATGCAGTGTGTAGAGTGAAATGCTATCGACATGCCAAAAACTGTTTTCTACAGCTGCAGTTGAATTCAGAGATGGACTTAGGAGTTAGGGAGGAGGGACCAACTGTGGGCACACATTTAGGAAAGTTGCCAAGCCTCTGAAGACTGTTGTCTCCGTGGACCCCGATATGAAGCATGAGGGAGGGGCTAAGTGGAGACTTGAGATAAGGGTGGCGAAGTAGGGAGAGGAGAAATCATTGAACATCTCACATACCATGTTAATGCTTGCAATTTATCTTGTATTATTCTAAAGAAAGTCCTTTAAAATGGTTTAATATAAGAGCATGTAAAATTTTCAATTTCCATTTTGGGTAATTGTCTTAGCTTGTAAACATCATTCTTAACTGGCAAATAACATAAATTTAGCTATTTTTTTTAATATGATTTAAAAATGGGTCTTGGCTCACATGGAGATCTAGGATTTAGCAAAAGAAAAAAGAATTAGATTCTGTACTATAGTTTAATTCAAACAAAACTTACTTTTGAACATATTTTAAATTTCTGAAAGACTAAGTAATTTTTATAGCATAGAGTAAAATTTGCATAATTTTACATTTTATGGAATTTTATCACTCTATCATGATGTCACATACTGAATAACAATGCAAAGATGCACCACCTACATTAATGAATGAGTGCCTTTAAGGCCACATGTTATGCATAATAACTGATGAATGCAAGCAAACTATCTTTTAAATTTTTATTAGTCATATGCTATTTTATTTTTCCGGTTTTACTGAGATATAATTAACATATTACACTGTGTAAGTGTAAGGTAAACATGTTAATTTGATACACTTACATATTGTAAAATGATTACCACCATAGCATTAACTAAAACCTCTATCACCTCATAAAATTACCATTTCTTTTTTGTGGTGAGAACATTTAAAATCTTCTCTTCTAGCAACTTTTAAGTACATAGTATAGTATTATTAACTATAATCACCACGTTGTACATTAGATCCCCACAACTTACTCATCTTATAACTGAAAGTTTGTACCTTTTAACTAACATTTCCTCCAATACCCAGCCCGTGGGAACCACCATGCTACTCTGTTTCTATGAGTTGGACTTTTTTAGATTCCACATATAACTGATATCTTACAGTGTCTGTCTTTCTCTATGTGACTTATCTCACTTAGCATGATGCCTTCAGGATCCATCTATGTTGTAGCAAATGACAGGATTTCCTTTTTTCTCTTGGTTGAACAATATTTCCTTTTATATATACACATCTTAATCCATTCATTCATTCATAGACACTTAGGTTTTGTCCATATCTTGGCTATAGTAAATAATGCTGCAATGAACATGGAAGTGCAGATATCTCTTTGGGATACTGATTTCATTTTGTTTGGATATATACTTAGAAGTGGGATTGCTGGATCGTAACCATATGCTGTTTTAGATACAAGCATTAGGATCAGACAGTTACATAATAAAATTCTAGGTGAACATATTCCTATTTGTCCCCAGTCAGTGGAGACACTACATAGAAATGAATGAGAAAAAAAACATAAATTACTTATTACTAGATAGTATAGCATAGGTTACAGGATTTAATATTGATTTATGCCAACAATTTTGTAAAATTAATGAATAATTGCCTTAAAGATATTTTTAATCAGAGGAATAATTTGTAAAGAGTGTAACCAAGTTAGTTTAATTTAGTATTTTCAAGTTCAGTTGACAATTCCTTTACTAGCACTATGTTCTGACTATTTTGTAAAAGTTCTGTTTATTGCCTTCTAATCTTAAATGCAAATCCTTTGACAGAGGAAGAGATTACTTTCCCTGTATTTCCCATCACATTTTTTACCATGCTTATTAACCACACTGAATAATTTCTTAGGGTAGAAATAACTTACATGAGGAATTTATACATATATCAATTAGAATAAGGCTCAACATGTGTACTAAAACATATTTAGCTATACCAGACCACTTGTATATTTGATTATATTGTGTTTAATATCTAAAATAGTTGCTGTTGATTTCCTAGAAAAAATGTTATTTCACTTATATGTGTGAGTGTGTGTGTGTGTATGTATGTGTCTTGGAATATTTGTTAATATGTATATTATGTGTATCTATGGAGGTATACATACTATTATTACATTGGAAGATATTTCACTTTTTGGATATTTCTCATAGTTTTAAAGAATTCTATGTTGATATTATTTTCATTGATTAATTGTTGAGAACCAATTAAATACTAGATATTGATCAGGAAAGCACCAATTTCTTAAATTCCCATAATGTGGAGGAAGAAGCTACTATTTGAATCTGCCAACTCAGAGGCACTACATGTTGCTAAGATAGAATGGAGAGTTTTCCAAATGTTGGGACCTAGGGAGAGCTTCCCTAATGTTCCATTCGTGGTAAGGAAAGGGATCTTCCTTATAAAGATTCTTCCTTCAGGAATATCAGGGCAATTAACCACACAAAGGTCATAGTTTCTCTATATAAAGTAATGTAAAGGCCTCTGTTATACAAACAACACACAAACACAAGTGCAGTTTGCAATGTCAATGCATTGTGTGATATAAAAAAAAAAATCTCACTAAACCTTAGCATTTCTCAGGCATGTAATTTATGATCCAAACTGTGCTGTCCTAATGACAAACAAAAGCATACTGAAATATTCCTCCCTTAAATTGTTCAAGTGATTTTTTAAAACAGTGTAACTGCTTGTCTTTTCTTTGTCATTTTTGGACAAATGAAAATTTTGTATGGAGCAGTTTTCCCTAATATATTCCTTAGCGTTTACATGCTTAGATTTAAAGAGGAAACCTACCATACAATCAATTATTATTTTACATTGCTATTTTCTTTGATTCATTCAGACTTTCTTAATCATTTTTGTAAGAAGCCTTACTGCTTTTAGTCTGATATTCTATATAAAGAATTTTGTACTTTTAGTGGGAAGTTTGACCCTGTGAAGATTTAAATAGTGTGGAGTCTGTATCTGCTTCCACTGAGATCAATATTTATAGAGCTCACTTTGCTTTTTTTCATCTTCCGGCAGTAAAACTATTCAACCCCCCCACTGCCCAGAATAGTGCATTTATCCATTAAATGTTCAGAATGTATCTCACTTACCAACTAATTGAATATATAAAATATACTCTATATTTATATATACACCTTTCTCTCTATGCTTATGTTCTAGAATTCCTGACTCCCAGGATTACCCCTTAGAGCAGGGTACCACCACACTATCTTCTAGCCATGGCCTAATCAATCAGGGAGAACAGAGGGAGCCCCTAGAATGGTTAGAAAAGAAAAACAGGGACTCTTTTTAGCATATTAACATATCAGAGTTAACTTTAAGTGGTAGACCATCTTAGGTGTGGTAAGATATATTTGCCTACTAGCTGTTTCATTTTAAAGTTGGATGGGGAAAAATTATCTTTTTTCCTTCCCCTCCCACCTGGAATTGCTAAAGCCCTTCATATCCTTCCAGTACCTTGCAGGACTAAATAATGTAGGCCAGAGACTGAGAAAAAGAACAAGTCAGATCCTGGGGAAAGGCTGGAGGAGTTAAGAGGGGATTTGAGAAAAGAGAGAGATATACCCTGGGGTCTCTTTCATGCCAATTGAGTAGATAGATAATAAACTGATAGGCAAATGTTTATACATGTGGCATATGAATATATTATTTTACTAAATAAAAATAGAGATCAAGAAGTTGCATCTTTTGTGCATCAATATGCCAGTCATTTTGCATATATTTTCACATTTAATCTCCAAATAACATTAAAAGAAAGCATTACAATTAGATGAACAATGTGCTTCTGAGAGAGGTTATGTCACATACCCTAAGTCAGCTCTTAAGTAAAGGAGTAAGGATTTTCACAATAGTCTCTCCAACTCAGCTAATTGCTTGGATTCAGATTTTTTTGGTAGATAAAGTTATTAAAATTTTCTTATGTTATAAAAGTGTTATTTCCTAAAGGCAATAATTTTAATTTTCTTTCTTTTCCCAAATCCCACTCCATTCAGATCTATTTCATTTGTACCAGTGAAATACCAATATGATTTTGCTAGGCTAGCATGTTTAAATGCAAGTTAAATGACTTGGAATTAAAAGAGATTCATGAACATTTCCTGAGGTATTTTAAAATTGCATAAACTTTCGGTTCTTTATGGGTTTATGAAAAGGTGTCATATTCACCAAGCTGTGCTCTGTTTTTATTAGAAAAACAAAATCTCTTCTCCTCACCTTCTTCTCACATTAAAAAAAAAAAAAAGCTCTCCTTAAAGACTACCATTGTCAGTTTATGTCCTGCCTTTCCAAAGACTTTGTAAAAAAATGCTAAAGAAGCAGGAACAATACTTGGGTAAGTGTTGTATGCAATGAATAAATGTAAAATTGTTCAATTGCTTCTTACCACTCAAAGATCCAGGGACTGCCAATAATTGCTAGCTTCTGATGGTCACAAGTCCTGACATAGACAAAGTCATGCTCAAATAATCCAACCAATTCTAGAAATTCTACTTTATTTCCTGATTCTGTTACCTTAAATTCTTCACAAAAGAATTCTTTCAAGGGTGCCTGAGTGGCTCAATCAGTTAAGCTCTGCCTTCGGCTCTAGTCATGGTCCCAGGGTCCTGGGATTGAGCCCTGCATTAGGCTCCCTGCTCAGTGGGAAGCCTGCTTCTCCCTCTGCCTGTAGCTCCCCCTGCTTGTGCTCAATCTCTGACAAATAAATAAATAGGATCTTTAAAAAAAAAAAATAGAATTCTTTTATATTAGGAAATAACTGAAGCAATTACAAAAGAAAATTTGGTCAATACCCAAAAAGTCATTTGACTATTTTTAATACCTGTATATTTGATGTCCAATGAATTAATCTTTTGTTTGATTGTGGACTTCTCTCATCTCATCCCAGAACAATGTAGATCACAAGTTATACTATAAGCAGGACCAGCTATTTAATTTGTGGAGCCCAGGGGAAAAAAAATTAAGTGTTCTTTCTCAAAAATTATTAAGAATTTCAAGATGGCAACATCAAAGCATTAAACCAAGTGTGGGGACCCACTGGGCCCTGTGTCACTGCATAGGTCACACTCCCAAGGAACCAGCCCTGGCTGTAAAATTTCAACTCCTTGACTTGTCACCACACTTTTTTCTGGTAATAGCTTATGTTCCAGGCATCCTATAAATAGTCATATTGAAAAAAAAAAGGTAGAATACTAATTATGTCTACAAATAAAAATTAAATTAATAAAAACATAATTCTAATATTTTTTTTTTAGGTTTTGAAGGCATCCCTGAAACATACCTCAGAGTAGATAAACTCTCTCAGAATTGGTAGTATGAAGAACTGAAACAAACACTAATTTATCAGATTAGTTATCTATCTATAAGAGCTATCAAGCTAATTTTGAACTTTAGTACTTATAAAAATGACGGGCACTGTATGCCTTTAGGAAAATGCCTTTTTTTGGGTTACTGTTATTATACTAGTGAATCTTTCTAGGATTCTGTACAAAATGAACATGTTATTTTCTTACATTTCAGGCTGGCCACATGGATATTATTTTCTATCAGAGTATACCTGATGTATACAATGAGGATTATGACTCGATCTTGATTTGTCTTTCTCATCTGCTATGTCTCAATGTATATTTTTCATATGCCAGGATGCATATGGACCATTTGAATAGTTTATTCCAAAATAATAGTTATCCATTACTTCTTATTACATAATTAATATATTCAGTCTAAAGCAAAATATGAAATTCAGGAATGAAAAATGAATAAATTACCCATATTTTTCTACTCCAAGTTATTAAGTTTTAATTTTGGGATATGGACCTCCATTGTTTTTATAACATTTGAAAAAGGAGAGTATACTATACAGATTCCTATAAGTCTTTTTCATTAAAAACATAGCAGGGACATTTTTCTAGATCAATAAATATAGTTATGTATTATTAACATTTGCTTTGCAGACCGTTATATAGTTGAGGTGGAATTCACATAGCTCATCTCTGTTGCTGGAGAATAAGGACCTTGGTCAACTTTCTTTCTTCCTCAGCCTCTCTGACAAAGGTGTTATTATGTCTTATCTTTTAGTTCCAGCATTGTCTATTCAACTATTGTTTACTTTGTAAGAAAGCTGTTGCAGGTGCCTGGGTGGCTCAGTCAGTTAAGCATCTGCCTTCGGCTCAGGTCATGATCCCAGGTCCTGGGATCAAATCCTGCATCGGGCTCCCTGCTCCGTAGGGAGCCTGTCTCTCTCCCTCTCTCTCTCTGTCTTTCTGTGTCTCATGAATAAATAAATAAAATTAAAAAAAAAGAAAGCTGTTGCATTTTTTTTTTTTTTAATTTCAGGGGGTTTGTTTGGCTATAATGCCATTTCTCCCTTTTGGCTTTTGGTCATGCTTCACTCAACTGTGACTTCAGCCTGCTCAGACTCTTGTTCTTAACCCGCTCTGTGCGCAGGTCCCAAGAAGAAACCAGCCATGCACATATGGAGAAAAGCTCCCATGCAGACCGAACAATGAGTACAAAGGTTCAATGAGTGTGTCAGGTCATCAGCTGAGAGTAAGGTATGGGGAGGAAGTAATGTGACATTTTAACAAGAAATGAAAAGAAGCTTCAGAAATAAATTCTTGCTATGAATCAAGATAGGGATGTGAATGACTGGGTGAGATCACACAGATCTTTGGGGTTGATAAGACTAAGAAACTGAGAAGCCATGACACTGTACAAATCATTTTCATGGGTACTAAAATCTCTAAGAATGATGACAAAAACACTGATTGGTATAGAGATATCAATTATATTTGGCTATTAAATTGGAGACTTGAAAGCTTCTACTTACATCTCACAGGCAGAACATAGTTATGTTCCTACACTGTAGAATAAAAGAGTTCTCATACTAAGAAGGAAAGGGATAGCAAAGATAAGATACCTCCTGGTCTCTGTCTTTGGTATTAAAAACTATGAAACTTTTTTTATTATGAAACTTCAGAAGTCTTCTACACATTTATCTTTAAATTTAAGGAAAAAAAGTCCTGGTTTGTATCTTAATATTGTTTTATCTCTACTTCAAAGCTAATGCCCAAAATGTGGTGGATTATCAATACCTATTTGATAAATGAATGAGTCAATGAAAAAATGACTGGATGATTATTATTTATCAAGCATAAAAAAATCTCTACTTCAAATTTCCAGCACTCTAGCAATTCACATAACAGTGTTCTTGCATAGTCTACATACATATAAAATAGCTTGGACAGTGGACAGAGCATGGACAAACTAGGTTAAATGATAGCTCTGTTACTTACACCCAGTATGACCAAAGGCAAGTTTTTTAACCTCAGTGAGATTGTTTCCTTCTCTTTCATATTCCAGATCTGTGCTCTACACCCAGACTAATATGTAAGATTAATAAAAAAAACCTAATATGTTGCCTTCTCACATCACTGGTCTTGAGTCTGTGTTATACATATCTCAAAGATTTGGTTCTTTAAAGATAGTGGATAGTGATTTCTACACATTTTTCTATCTGTAGGCTATGTGGGAATCATTGAACAATGACTTAGTATTTTCAGAAATATGGTAAGATTTAATTTTATGGCCTCCTATGTTTCAGTGGAGACATGAGGCTTGTTCTAGCCAATGGGTTGTGAGCAGAAGTCAACTATGGGCTTGGCATTGAATGGCAGGGCAGGACCCTCAAAGATTCTCATGTTCTTTCTTATAATACATGGTAGGCATTAGATGGCCTTAAAGTTCTTGCTCCTAGTGTACTTTCCATATATAATCCCTGTTCCTTTGAAGTGGACAAGACCTGTGGTGGATATGTTGAGGTTGAATATGTGATTAGGTTACATTATATGGAAAAGTTGAAGAGATTTGCAGATATAATTAAGGTCCCTAATCAGTTGACTTTGAAATAATAAAAATTATTCTGGGTAGGCTTGATTTTATCAGGTAATTCCTTAAAAGAGAAATTTTCCTGCTGACCTTGATGGAGTGAGCTACCATGATTTCTGTGAGTGGGGTATGTGGTAAAGAACTATGACTGGTTCTTAGGACCTGAGGCAGGACTTGGGTAGAAGTCAGCAATCAAAAGTAGACCTCTCTCCTACATCCACAAGGAACTGAACTCTGTCAACAAAAATGTGATTTTGGAGGAGGACCACGGTTCCATAAAGAATGCTGATTACCATCTTGTAATCCATTGAGAGAAGACTCAGCTAGATTATGCCAGGCCCTGACCCACAAAAAGTATAAGATAAGAAATGTACATTGTTTTAAAATGTTATTTTAGGCCATTGAGTTTATGGTAATTTTTTACAAAGAAATACAAAACTAAAACATAAGCAGCAATATTTAAAAGACTGTTTTGACAGATTAGTTCCCTGAATTAAGATTATGTATATAGTACTCTTGCCAAACCACAGGGCACATATAATGAGAACAAAAACTAAAACTTTGTTTTCTTAAAGTATTGATATTTGGGAATTTTTCTCCCTTCCTCCCTCCCTCCTGTCCTCCTCTCTTCCTTCCTTTTTTCCTTCCTCCCTTCCATCTTTTGTTTTTCATGCCTAAAATAGCCTATCTTAACTCTGGGAAGCAAAGGTCTATAATAACAAAACAACATATTTTACATTGCTTTAAGAAATTAGCCTAGATGGTAAGAAATTATTAGAGATTAGAAAGATATTTATCCATGTTATATAATGAAGAATTACATGATGATAAAGCTGTAAAGTGTTCAATGCAAATAATTTATCTTCTGACCTTGTAACTTTAGGGAATGAGTTTGGAAGATAGAAGTTTGTAATGTGTGTTAGTTATCATTGGCTGCAATTTAGAAATACAGAGATGAAGAAATGCATTCACAAATAATCGGCCAGTTTGTAAGCACAAATAAGAGAGCATAGAGAAAGTCCAAAAATGTAAGGAATTATAGGGTTGGAAAAAGCAATTGCTTCTCAATCCTGACCAGTAAAAGATACTATTGAGAAATTCCTTGAATAACAAAGGTTGATTAAAACTCAGCCATGCAGCAAGAATGCAATCAAAGGTTTGGCTGTCACATCCATTGTTAAAACTTCTTGATGGATTAAGGTGATAGGAGGTATATGCATTTGACTGGACAAAATGGTTCAGGGAAAAGAGTTAAGGATATGACTCTTCCACTAAGCCTGAAAGACTTGAGGTTCCTAAAACATCCTTAAATCAAGAGAGAGACATATTTCAAAATTAACTTTGGATATAGTTCATGGCTCATGGGACTGGCTGGAAACAAACAGAGTTGAAGCTAACTTCTTGAGAGAGTTACCTTGCCAAAGGAACCACTGAGCCTAGGCTAAAAACATCTGTGATTATTTGAAACTTAACTTTTAAGTCTCCAACTTTCTACAAACAAGAAGTAGGTTAAGAAAACTGATCGGCCTCCTAAGGATATCAGAATCCTCAATATCTGCTTCAGATGTGCCAGAATAATAGAAGAGAGAAGATATCTTTGGGGGCAGAACTAAGGATCAAAGAAGCCAAAGACCAGAACTTCCTGACATTAGAATCAGGCCTAATTGAGATATACTTGCCACAAACATTATAGGGTTTTCTCATAGCTTTTGCGCATTGGATATCAGAATTGCTGTGGACCATTAACACCTCTGTACTTTCCTTTATTACTGTTTGTGAATGGGAGTGCTTATTTTGATAGTTCTGTTTTTGTTCAATCACTATAGATTTTTTGGAGGTGGGCATACAGTTTTCTGGTGTGTCTACAGACCAAGAGAAGATCATTACTAGACCTGCTGTAGTGACTACTGCTCATCAGAGTTCATGGAGTTTGAGGTTTGGGTCTTTACTTTCTGGGACTTTAGAGTTACCTCCTTTTGGAAGGGAGGAAGTGTCTTTTGCCTTGAAAGCAAAAATGAACCAAGTAAATGGCCAGAGAGTAGACTGTCTGGCATTAATGCATTAATATTCACTAAATATTTCTGTTTCTCTTCATTCCAGTTTTACAGTAGTATTGTATTTCTTAGGTCACTATTGCTGTGCGCAGTCATATAACCAGTTACGGCCCATGAATTACAATTACAAGTGACATATGTCATTCTAAGGCTGAGCATTTGATGGAAAAAACAAATTCAGAACTCTCTGTATCCTCCCAGATTCAGACATAAATATGGTATATTTCTAGTCTCAGTAACAACTGGAAACTTCTGAAAGGAGAGATCACAAGTAACTGAGAAAATTCTAAATTGGGGATGATGGAACTATAACGTTAGAAACAGGAAGAAAGATTGTGAATGAGGGAGAAAAAAAAAACAAGAAAAGAAAATTGCAAAAAAAAACAAACAAAACAAAACACCCCAAAAAACCACAATTCACTGCAGAGGAAGGGGTGGTTGGAGGAGGTAAGTGGACAGTTGTCGGGCAATATTCCCAGATACCAGGACCAGCTGTGATGGAGGTGGGTCTATTGGTATGGGACTTAAGGTGATGGTGAGTCCCATATTGTGCCCCTTGATAGATATGTAGTGCAAGCTAAAACTATCATTTTAGGTTTCAATCACTGAAATTTGGGAGTTACTTGTTACCATAACATAACCTTATCCATCCTGAGAGAAACAAGAAGGAAGGCTCAATCATTTCCCAAACATATTATATAGGGAAAGATATCAGGGGATCTACTCATTAGTCCAAATCATCAAAATTTGATAAAAAGGAATTTTGATATTTAATTTTAAATTTGTTTTCACAAGAAATTATTGTTATTATCTGGTTAAAAGTTCTACAGTGAAATAACTCTTAAATATTATTACATTTAAATAAAGGGGAAGTCAGTGGTGCCAGAATTAACATAGAAACTGCTTGTTGATGTAAGTGATTCTATTTATAATGTTAAGAAAGATTAACTTAAATATTCTGTTTTAACTGCAATGTAAGTTGAAGTGCTGAAAGTTAAAATTACATGTTTTGAATGAATTTACCTATGAATTAAGTCTACTACTCATAGGAAATGTTTCAGCAATTTATCAAAATTCACATGAATATTCATTATAAGTTTACTTCTACTAAAAACCTTAATTGTGCCAACACTTTTATGATGATATGATTGTGATGAAGAAACAACATAACATCATTTTATTTGTCACCAGAGAAAACCTATGTTTGTCTCATCAAGAAGTTTCAAGGCAAAAATAATTTTTAGAAACTTTACACAAAGGAAAGATCATGGTAGTTGAGTTGGAATAAAGCATTTTTGCAAAGAATACCATCTTCCTCAGTTAAATCCTTATAAAGATTATGTTTTAGGGGCTGGAGTTAAGATGGTGGAGTAGTAGGGGGACCCTGGGCTTGCCTCATTCCTTGAATGCAGCTAGATCACATCAAATCATTTTGAACAACTAGGAAATTGATCTGAGGATTAAGAAAACAATCTGAACAATTGGAGGGAGAGAATGTGGCGGATGCAAGGTTCAGATATGTGAACTGGGGGAGAGAAAAGTCACACTGCAGTGGAGGTAAGGGAGCCCTTTTCATGGAGAGAAGTCAGGGAGAGAGGGAGAGAGTGGGAGAAAGAGTAGTGTGTAGTGTTCACACAAGACACCATGGTGTGAGTATCCCCTGGGTTGCATTAGGAGACAACTTTCCCCTTCCTGAAGTACATTTGGAAAAAGGTATTTTGCCTCTCCAAGGACAAAAGGCCCACCGGCTGCCATGGAGTGACATTTCAACAGCAGGGGACAGAGGCACGCACAGAGGCCTGGTAGCAGCTTTTTGCCATGCTTCATCATAGATTCTGGGCATGTGACTGTTTTTCTGGGACAGAACAGCGTCAGGCACAGTGCTGCAAGACTCTCCTTTCGGGGAGGGGAGGAGGTCCACACCTTGCCAGGTCCTTTAAGATTTGGAATTTTGAATCCCAGCCACCAGCCAGAGATAAAATATAGGAGAACTCTGATGCTGAGTATGCCAACAGCCCAGGCACAGACAGGCTGAGGCAGGGATCTGACAAAAGCCTGAGACAAAGGAGGGGAGATGATCCTTTTCTGTGAAGACTTCCTGAATAGTGCAGCCATGAATTCCCCTCCCAGGGAATGAGAGGGTGGGGTGATGCCATCTTCCACATCCCCTCCACCAGGACAGTTGGACTTCAGAGAGAAACACAGTGCCTCCAGTGGAGGCTGGAATCACTTACACCAAATCCTGCTCCCCTGTGACCAGCAGGGGCATCTTTACTAGGGCAGGCCTGACTGTGAGCTAGTGTAGTGACCAAGACAGGCGCCTCAATGTACCAAATCTACTGATCATAGAGGGCTCCAAAGTGTCAGCTTCAGTTCTGGTGGAAATAGGACCAGACTTTCTTTTCTTTTTTTTCTTTTCTTCTTTTTTTTTCCTTTCCTTTCTTTTCTTTTCCTTTCTTTTCTTTTTTCTTCTCTTTTCTTTCCTTTCCTTTCCTTTTATTTTCTATTTTTTTCTTTTTTCATTGGATTCAGGCTTACAGTTTTTTGTTCATTTGTTGGTTTGTTTCCTTTTCGTGTTTTTTGGATTAGGCTTCTTTTTTTTTCTATGTTTTTTTCATTCTCTTTCTTTTTCTTTGAAATCAGGTTTATAGTTTTTCTGTTTGTCTGTTTGTTTGCTTTTTTTTCCCTTTTCCTTTTCTCTTTTCTTGGATCAGGCTTTTTTTTTTTTTTTTTAAATCAGGTTTATCTTAAGAAACACATCAAAGCACATGTAAAGGTCCAAACACTCCCCATGGCAAGCAAGGAGGAACTTTGCGGAAGAATGACCTGGGGAAAGAGGAGCCAAAACACACAGCAGAGTGCACACAGCATATACCAGAAACACTTTCTGAAGTGCCAGGGCCTGGACAGTGCATGACCCCTTCTTAATATGGTATTACTCTCAGGAGCAGTAAACATAACAAGCTTTCATAACACACAAAAGACAGAAAGCTAGACATAATGATAAGATGGAGGAATTCTGCCCAGAAAAAAAAGATCAAGAAGAAATAACAGCCAGGGATTTCCTCAAAACAGATATAAGCAGCAATTAGAATTTAGAACAACAGTCATAAGAATACTTGCTGGGCTTGAAAAAAGCATAGAAGACAGCAGAAAAACCCTGGCTGAAGAGATAAAAGACCCAAAAACTAGTCAGTCTGAAATAAAAAAATGCTATAACGGGGATGCAAAATCGACTGGATGTAATCAAAAGGAGGAGGGAAGAAACAGAGGGATATATAGGTGATATAGAGGATAAAATTATGGAATATAATGAAGCTGAAGAGAAGAAGGAAAAAAAAACTATTAGACAAATATAGACTTAAGGAACTCAGTGATTCCACAAAGCGCAATGATATCACTATCACAGGAGTCCCAGAAGAAGAGCAGGAAAAGGGGATAGAAGGATTATTCGAACAAATTATAACTGAGGACTTCCCCAATCTGAGAAAGGAAACAGGCATTCAAGTAGAGGCACAGAGAACTCCCCTGAAAATCAACAAAAACAGGTCAACACCAAGACATATCATAGTGAAACTATCAAAATACAAAGATAGTTCTGAAAGCAGCTAGGGACAAAATGTCCTTAACCTACAAGGGTACACATATAAGGTTAGCAGCAGATCTGTCCACAGAAACTTGGCAGGCCAGAAGAGAGTGGCAGAATATATTCAACATGCTAAATGGGAAAAATATGCAGTCAAGAATACTATATCCAGCCAGGCTGTCTGAGCAGAAGATAACAAGGAAACTACTTTGAATGACACACTGGACCAGATGGACTTAACAGATATATTCAGAGCACTTCATTCTAAAGCACATTATTTTTGAGTGCACATGGAATATTCTCCAGAATAAATCACATACTGGGTCACAAATCAGGCCTCAACCAGTACAAAAAGATGGAGATCATACCATGCATATTTTCAGACCACAATGCTGTGAAACTTGAAGTTAACCACAGAAAAAATTTGGAAAATCCCCCACAAATACATGGAGGTTAAAAACACCCTATTAACAAATGAATGGGTTAAACAGGAAATTAAAGAAGAAATAAAAAAAATTACATGGAAGCAAATGAAAATGAAAACATGACAGTCCAAAGGTGATCATAAGAGGGGAGTATACAGCAATACAGGCTTTCCTCAAGAAACAAGGAAAGTCTCAAATACACAACCTGACCTTACACCTAAAGGAGCTGGAAAAAGAAAGCAAAAAAAGCCTAAAACCAGCAGAAGAAGGGAAATAATTAAGATTACAGCAGAAATAAATAATATAGAAGTAAAAAAAACAACAGTAGAACAGATCAAAAACACTAGGATCTGGTTCTCTGAGGAATTAAAAAAACATTGATAAACGCCTAGCCAGACTTACTTTAAAAAAAGAAAGAAAGGACCCAATAACACCATGAATGAAAGAGGAGGGATCACAACAATCATCACAGAAATAGAAGCAATTATAAGAGAATATTATGAGCAATTATATACCAACAAATTCGGCAATCTGGAAGAAATGGATAAATTCCTAGAAACATATAAACTACCAAAACTAAAACAGTAAGAAAGAAAATTTGATCAGATCCATAACCAGCAAAGAAATTGAATCAGTAATCAAAAATCTCCCAACAAACAAAAGTCCAGGGCCAGATAGCTTTCCCAGGGAAATCTTGCAAACATTTAAGGAAGAGTTAATATCTATTCTTCTCAAACTGTTCCAAAAAATAGAAATGGAAGCAAAACTTCCAAATTCATTCTATGAGGCCAGCATTACCTTGATTCCAAAACCAGACAAAGATCCCAATAAAAAGGAGTATTACACAGCAATATTCTTAATGAACATGAATGCAAAAATCTCAACAAGATACTAGCTAATCGAATCCAACAGTACATTAAACGAATCATTTGCCATGATCAAGTGGGATTTATTCCTGGGCTGCAGGGGTGGTTCAATATCCACAAATCAATCAATGTGATATACCACATTAATAAAAGAAAGGATAAGAACCATATGATCCTCTCAATAGAGGCAGAAAAGCATTTGACAAAATACAGCATTCTTTATTAAGAAAACCCTCAAGAAAGTAGGGCTAGAAGGAACATACTTCCACATCATAAAGGTCATATATGAAAGACCCACAGCTAATATCATCCTCAATGGGGAAATACTCAGAGCTTTTCCCCTAAGGTCAGGAACAGGACAGGGATGTCCACTCTCACCACTGCTGTTCAACATAGTACTAGAAGTCCTAGCCTCAGCAATCAGACAACAAAAAGAAATAAAAGGCATCCAAATCATCAAGGAAGAAGTCAAACTTGCACTCTTCACAGATGACATGTTACTCTATATAGAAAACCTGAAAGACTCCAACACAAAAATTGCTAGAACTGACACATGAATTTAGCAAAGTTGCAGGATATAAAACCAATGTACAGAAATCTGTTGCATTTCTATATACCAATAATGAAGCAGCAGAAAGAGAAATCAAGGAATCAATCCCACTTATAATTGCACCAAAACCCTAAAGATACTTAAGAAATAAACCTACCCAAAGAGGTGAAAGACTTATACACTAAAAATGATAGAACACTTTTGAAAGAAATTGAAGAAGACACAAAGAAATGGAAAAATGTTCCATGCTCATGGACTGGAAGAACACATATTGTTAAAATGTCTACACTACACAAAGCAATCAACACATTCAATGCAATCCCAATCAAAATAACATCAGCATTTTTCACAGAACTAGAACAATCTTAAAATTTGTATGGAGCCAGAAAAGACCCCAAATAGCCAAAGGAATGTTGAAAAGGAAAGCAAGCGGGAACCATTACAATCCCAGATTTCAAGCTGTATTACAAAGCTGTATCATTAAGACAGTACAGTACTGGCACAAAAACAGACACATAGATTCAATGCAACAGAATAGAGAACACAGAAATGGACCCACAACTATATGACCAACTAAACTTTGACAAAGCAGGAAAAAGTAATCAATGGAAAACAGCCTCTTCAACAAATTGTGCTGGGGAAACGGAACAGCGACATGCAGAAGAATGAAACTGGACCACTTCTTTTCACCATACACAAAAATAAATTCAAAATGGTTGAAAGACCTAAATGTAAGACAGGAAACCATCAAAATCCTAGAGGAGAAAAGAGAAAGCAACCTCTTTGATCTCAGCCACAGTGACTTCTTACTAGACACATCTCTAGAGGTAAGGGAAACAAAAGCAAAAATGAACTACTGGGACTTCATCAAGATAAAAAGCTTCTGCACAGCAAAGGAAACAACAAAACTAAAAGGTGACTGATGGAATGGAAGGAGATATTTGCAAAGACATATCTGATAAAGGCTAGTATCCAGAATCTATAAAGAACTTATGAAAATTAACACCCCAAAAACAACCCATTTAAGAAATGGGCAGAAGACATGAACAGAAATTTCTCCAAAGAAGACATACAGATGATTAAGGGACACATGAAAGAATGCTCAACATCACTCATCATCAAGGAAATACAAGTCAAAACCACAATGAGATACCACCTAACACCTGCAGAATGGCCAAAATTAACATCTCAGGAAACAACATATGATGGCAAGGATGCAGAGAAAGGGGAACCCTTTTGCACTTTTGGTGGGAATACAAGCTGGTACAGCCACTCTGGAAAATAGTATGGAGGTTCCTCAAAAAGTTAAAAATAGAACTACCTTATGACCCAGCAATTACACTACTAAGTATTTATCCAAAGGATATAAAAGTGCTGATTTGAAGGGGCACATGCACCCCAATGTTTATGGCAGCACTATCAACAATGGCTAAATTATGGAAAGACTCCAAATGTCATCAACTGATGAATGGGTAAAGAAGAGGTAGTATATATGCGTGTGTGTGTATATGTGTATATACATATATATGTATGTCTATGTATATATACACATATATACACAATGGACTATTACTCAGCCATCAAAAAGAATGAAATGTTGCCATTTGCAGCAATGTGGATGGAACTAAAGTGTATTATCCTAAGTGAAGTAAGTCAGTCAGAGAAAGACAAATACCATATGATTTCACTCATATGTGGAATTTAAGAAACAAAACAGATGAACATAGGGGAAAGGAAGGAAAATAAAACAAGATAAAAACAGAGAGGGGGGCACACTATATAGAGAACAAACTGAGGGTTGCTGGAGGGGAGGCGGGGTGGGGGGATAGGCTAAGTGGGGGGTGGGCATTAAGGAGGACACTTGGGATGAGCACTGGGTGTTATATGTAAGTTATGAATCTAAATTCTATTCCTGAAACCAATACTACACTGTATGTTAACACAAAACTGTACTGCTAGTCGTTATGTTTGTCACCACCACATGCTTACAGTTAAAAAGTCAATTTAATTTAAAAAATTCTTTGATAAACAAGAAAAATACTAAATTTATTAAACTTCAACTTATAAATGCTTGACTTTTAAATATCTTGTGGTGATCAAATGGGAAGTACACACAAAACACTTGCTCCATGCAAAGATATGGTAGTTGTGTAAGGTAAAAGTTGTTTAGTTGTTTGTGCTATGCAATGAATTAGCAGCTTCTGACTCATAGAATATTTTTGTTTGAAAGAATGACAGAAAAACTACAGTTATTTAGACATATGTCTTCTCTAAAATGAATGAAGCAAGACTGTCACTTCAAGGAGAACAACTGACAGTGTTTATTGCCAATTATAAAATTTTATCTTTCAAGACAAAAAGTAGAATTTTGGAAAACTGGATCCACTAGCATGAATTTGACAAATTTCCAATACTTAAACACTTGTCTGGTGAAGTCAGGGGTGATACTGACAAATATGATTTTTAAAAATTGTTTAATGAAATGTGTCAACAAGAAAAATAGATGAATAACTCATGCAACTATATCTTTCTATGGAATCATGTTTGTTCTATCAAATTACACGTGGGTAAAATATTCATTTTAAATGTGAGATAGACCAAGATATTTTACAGTAACAAGGTATGAAAAGTTCACTAATGGTTTCAAAATGCCGATTGCAACTAACTTTGAAGGAAGTTAAGTCAAGTTTTGGTATGGTATCAGAAAAGAATATCCCTGATAGGGTAATTAAAATACTTCTCCCTTTACAAATTATGTATCTATGGGAGACAAGATTGTTTTTCATATAGTTAAACCCAAAAGCATATTGCAGTAGATTTAATGCAGAAGCAGATATAAGAATATAGCTGCCTTGTATTAAGACATTTTAAAGTGATTCGCGACAATGTAAAGTAATACCAATATTCTCATTCTTTTTATGTTTTGGAAAATTTAGTTGCTTTCAATGAAAAATCTTTTATTTTTGTTGATCTGTAATGAGTTTATTATTTTTAAGTTAATTAATAAATAACATCACATTTCTCAGTTTTAACTTCTATCAATAGATACACACTATGTAAACAAAAGCTCTTTGAGGTACTCAAAAGTTTTAACAATTTAACCAAATACTGAGATGAAAATTTTTAAGAATCACTCCTCTAGGCACTAGCTAGACTGATATTTTAAGATAAGTTAACCCCTCCACTGGATCCCCATTGCACCTAAATAAGATCTAAATACTTTTCCCCAATTTACAGTCTCCTATGCTCTGACTGCTGAAAAATTTCAATAAACATTCCCACTTACTGATCACAATTCAGCCCCTCTGGTCTTCTTTTCTGCCTGGAATGATCTTCTTCTTCATTATCTCTATGTGGTTAACTCCTCTTTAAGATTAAAAATTGTTTTTTTTTAAGGTTATTTATTTATTTGACAGAGAGAGAGAGAAACAGCAGAGGGAGAGGGAGAAACAGATTCCCCTCTGAGCAGGGAGCCCGATGTGGGGCTTGATCTGAGGACCCTGGGATCATGACCTGAACCGAAGGCAGCCATGTAACTGACTGAACCACCCAGGCACCCCTCCTTAAGATTAAAATCTTAATTCACCATTACAGGAAATCTTACCTGACTCCTTAATATAATGTAATTGTTCTACATGTATTTATCACTCAGTTATTCTGTATGTATTTAACCCGGTTAAAATTTTTGGCTTCAGTAATCTTTTTTTTCTTTCAGATTGCACATTTGATAAGAATTTAAGATTTTATTCTAGTATTTTAGTATTTCTCCTGTTTTCATTTTGGTCCAGTACATAGTCCTCATAGTGATGGGAATGGAAGAGAACAACATTTTCATGATATTTGATTGTGAAGGAAGGCCATGTCATAGTTGCTGAAGGGGATACTATATGGGTGAATGTCAGGCATCAAGGAATGAAGAAACACATATACAGTAGTCAGAGAAGAACTGAACACATTCAAGGGCAAAAATGCTTCATCTAGTGGCATTGTTTAGGAACAAAGACTTTCAGAGTTTTTGGGGGAAAAAAATTCTGCTGATCTTTGTGATGTATGAGAAGAAGATGAAATGATCAGAACAGTGATACAAGGTGTGATAATGGTGGCATTTACAGTAGGAGAGGGAGGCTGTCCAAATTGCGGCTTCTGACATTATTCAACATTGATTTAGAGAATTTTTACAAAAGTTCTGCCACACAGGTTGACAAGAATGTCAGAGATCAAGAATTACTAAGCACAGTGGTACATCACAAGGGGACAGAAAATCAGACAATTTGTTGAACTTTGGGGAAATAAATAGAAATATGAAGGAAGTTTAGAATAATTGTTCTGATTTTTATAAAAAGAACCAGCTATTGGTCAAGGAAGTCAAGATTGTTTTTCATATTATTATGCAAAAATAGGCCTTTCCAAAAGCAAACTGCTGAAAAAAAGAAAAATATATCATCCTTAAAATCCTATTCACAGGTTTAGAGAGGGGAATAAGGAAAGAGCTTAAAATAATGAGAAGGATGACATGGCTGCCAACATAATCCCTTACAGTATCGAGGGCCAAAAGCTCCTCCTCACAAAGACATATCTTTCTGTATACGGTGTTAGTGTAAGATAAGAACAGGTCAGCAGTAAATTTCAGACACATCTGAGTAGTTCAGACATATATGTATGTGTCAGAGAATCTGGACAGAGAGCTAAAAGAGAAGAATGTTTAAATAGGAGAAACATTAAAATTCAAGAACATTGAGGGAGTAAGCATAGTGTTTTGAGTCACAAAAACTTTATACACATTTTGGCAAAGAAGAATTTATTTTTAAAAGTGGGAAACAAATGCTAAAAGATGAATATGCAAAGGTTGGGTTGGGAAGTTTTCACCAGAAACCTAGATAAGATATCATATATTTACTGTTCCTAATTTTATTTTGCAACAGTTGAAGAGCAGTTTCCAGAGAAAGCATTGATAATTTAGCTAACAAATTCCACTTAATTAGCCTACGGATTAAAAAAAAGTGAATGTGAGGTAACTCATATTTCCTATAAAAAGAAGTAACTATAGATTACTGACAAAGATTCTCTCCTTGCCCAAACTTTAGTTAGGCTCCTCTGAACACTTTTTGAGTAGGCCTCATCCTTGGGCCTTGTCTTTAGTCTGCTTATTCCAATTTTAGCAGCTATCCTGCTAAGTCAGTTTAGTGAGAATCATCCCTACCCTTGATATCTGATCACCTTGATATCTGATCAAATTTTTCATCCTCTACCCTTGATATCTGGGTACTCTGGCCTGTAAGAATTCTGTTAAACTGGTTTAGCTAGAACGCTCCTACCCTTGATGTCCCTAGTAATTTTCCATCCACTGATTCCCCTGATTCTGATCATTAGCTATAAATCCCCACTTGTCCTGGTATTCAGAGTTGAGCCCCATCTTTCTCCTTAATAGCAACAGGATTGACATTTATCACAATAGTCCTGAATAAGGTCTTCCTTGTCATCTTAACAAGTGTCAGAATGATTTTTTCTTTAACATTATATACCAATTCTGTTAACACATAATACTTTTTACTTAAAGTGAAGAAGACAAATGATAAGGTAAGTTGATAAGTTGACAGATAGGGAACTTACAACACTCATATGAAGAAACTATAGGGAATGGAGTATTCTGCTGAAGAGAGATTTTCTACAATATACAGGGACAACCTATGAAAAGGACATTTCAGATTGGAGGATAAAGGTCAAAAGCCTGGGAGGGATAACCTAGAGATAATATTAGACAAATGTCAGCATTCTATTGAAATAAATGAAGTGAGGATGAAGCCAATGGATGAGGACACAAAAAAGGAAGCACTATGACATTTCAGGCCTATAGCAGAATGCTTTCTCTAGAAAACTCCTACGTCTAATTTAAAAGTGAA
The DNA here is from genome assembly GCF_037043125.1 of Eumetopias jubatus. NCBI lineage: Eukaryota > Metazoa > Chordata > Mammalia > Carnivora > Otariidae > Eumetopias > Eumetopias jubatus. Next base: position 20,384,100 of record NW_028274818.1, on the reverse strand, counting down.
GATCTACACTAATGGCATTTCAAGAAATAAATGAATGAATGAATGAATGAATGAATGAATGAATACATAAAGACATAAATAAAAACAAACTAGTGGCATTTCACCCATGAGGAATAAAGTAATGCCATACATATTTTTAAGGGCATAGATACAACCTCCATAGTTTGATTTCAAAAGTGTCTGAATTTGAGTTTATAATTTATAACATAGTATGACAGTACCTTCCAAATGAATTCAGAGACCACTTTCCCTTAAAAGAAATTTAATAAATCGTTCGAGAATTTTTCTCAATTAATTATGTCTCAACTTGAACTTTGAAACTGAAAATTACATATTTTAAGTATCATATCTGTTTTCAGTATTCTCTTCTTGCTTATGAAAATTCAATCCTTTAACTCCAATTCCTCTTGTGCGCATGTTACATTGATGAATAATTTTATGATATGCATTGTGATCCACCATATATTTTGAGCACCTACGTAATATATTTTCATGAACTTTAAACTTTGTGTGAACTTGTGATTTCTGTTTTTCCATATAACTCCCAGGAGGCACATATTATGAGTAATGGATCATTTATGAAAGAACAAAAATAAATTTACATTTAAAAAGAAAACAATAACAACAATAGGGAAAAAACCTCAGAATAAGCTTGAAATTCCTTAGCTTTATGTCCCAAGTCCTCTATGGTTTACTTTCCCTTCTTTCTATCTCACTTTCTGCCTTCAGAAATAACTTCCCTCCACTGCTCTCATATCAAATACTATATAGTTCTTTGTAAGCCATCTCCTCTTTGTGCTTGAGCTCTTATAGCTGCTGTCCTCTGCCTAGAACATACTTAGCCACTGTCTTCAACTACATACTAATTGTGCACATACAAAGGGTTGACCCCAACAAAGATGAAATGTGTGATTTTCTTTTCTTTAATGAGAGGAGCTGTCAACTGTATCACAGAATAAGCAGTTACGGAAAATCACCTTATAATTATGGAAGGTCACTTTTGGGGAGAATTGTGCCCTTTGTCATTACAGAAGACAGAATCTCTGACTACAAGGGAAGGGGTGTCAATTGTTTTAGAAGAATGATCAGTTTGATTTAAGGTAGAGTTATTAGTTTTGTGAAGAGCAGACACCCTAACTAACCATGACTTAGCACTAGTGAGGCATTCTTTTTCACATAATGGTTTCATACATGAATAATGAACTGAAATAGAGATTGTGCTCAAGACAAAGAGATGTTGTCTTTATATTGAGTTAGATGCCTGTAAATAATTGTTTCTTTAAGAATCCTACACAATGTTCTCATTAAGCAAGTGTGGTATCAGTACAGTGGAGGATTCAGTCACCACTCTTTATTATGGGCAGAATTGTATCCCTCGAAATTCATATGCTGAAGTCCTAATCCCCAGCACCTAAGAATGTGTTTATATTTGGAGATTTAAAAAGGGTAATTAAGGTTAAATGAAGTCATGTGGGTGGGCCCTAATCCAACACGACTGGTCTCTTGATAAGAAAAGATCAGATATAGACATGCACAGAGGAAAGACCAAGTAAATCAGAACAGAGAAGAAAGTCATCCACAAGCCAAAGAGAGAAGCTTCACAAGAACCCAATCTCACACCTTAATCTTGGACTTCTAACCTCCAAACTGTGAAATAATAAATTTCTCTTTTGTAAGCCCACCCAGTCAGCAGTACCTTGTTAGTGTAGCCCTAGCAAACTAATAGACTCCTGTATCACAAACCTAACACTTTGGTAAGGTTTCATTGAAGTAGGCAGCAATTGCCTGTCCTAGGAAGATGCCATAGCATTCCCCTATTTCTGAAGTACCTCATTTAAGAAATAGTTCTTTGGCACTCATTGTCCCTGATAACATACAACCTGAATCATTTAAACCACATGCCCATGAAGCAACAGAGATTTGAAAGATCTTTAACTCAAAGGGCCTAATTTGACGTGAATCCTTCCTCAAGGGTTACTCTAAGGAGTAGAAAACCTTCTCCTATGATTCCCTAACATAGAGGGGCACTCTGCTTTAGCACATGTGGACTTTGTAGGAGCCAGAAACGTTGCCAGGTTCTTTTCATGCAGACTATCACTCAGTTTAGTTTCCTTTTTCTTGTAGTCAACTCACCTATATAGAAATAATCTGGACCAGACTTCCTTCCTTCTGGAGACTTGAAACCCTAGAAGACATACAATACACAAAATGGAGGAAATTGTTGCTACTGGTCTACTGGATTTCTTACAATAACTAGCATGTGTAAGCTTAATGATACACTCCCAGAATGGATTGGCCCTGCACTATTTCATCCACTCAAGCTGTTTAGAAAGACAGTCTAGTTACATACTGTAGTCCTAGCTGACTCATTAACACAAGCTCCATGAGGCCAGGAACTGTGTCTTTTATCCCAATACTTGTTCCCAAGGTCTGGCATAATACTGCCTGACACATAGTATACTTTAAATACATATTTTTAAAGGTAATAATCTAAATGTAGAAAATATTATAGTCTTTGTTTTAGGTAGAATGCAATGCCTTACACTTACAATTTTGCAAAAAATCGAGTATGAACTCAGGGTTATAATGGTTAATATTTACAAAAATGCTAAAAACAGTTTGAAGAAGACAAAAGAAATTATAGCTTTGAACTGATAAAAAATCAATTTGTATTTGTTGGAAAAGAACTGTACCTATGAGATTGAAGGAAGAAACGGGGAAAGGCTTTGGAAAGCATAATGGAATTTACTTCTTAGTAGAGGGCACTGGCTTTTGGTGGGTGCTACATACCTTTACTGGGACCCTTTAAGACCTTTCTACTGCTAACCCTCAGGTTTGCTTCTGAGATCCCACTAAACTTCTTCTGTTCTTGATTTTTGTCTTATGTTAGAATATATAGTCCAGAGTCTCATGCTGTGTCTATGTCCTATTAAAATGGTCTCCAGAGATGAGGTACAATCCTCCCTTTTTCTTATTGTTATATAAATAAGCCAAAGATGGCCTCTGTGTATTAGCACCTATGTTGTTTATTTCTGGAAGATTCAGCCTGCCGGTGCCAAATTCAAATTTTTACATACAGTTATTTAAAAATAGCCGAAACAAACAGATTTGTAGCCATTTAGAGCCTGCTTTCTTTGCATACCCTGCAAAACCTCACCTCCCTCATCTGCTAGCAATAGATAAGATATTCCCAAGCCATAGAGACCCCAAGTTGCTGCTACTACCCTCCTGGGGCTGTCTGACCCAGAGTCTTCCCACTATACTACTGAGCGACATCACCTAGACCTATAAACCTCTTCTCTGATCCCTCTCTCTTACTGGAGTTCCTTTAGCCTACTACCCCTCTAGATGATCCCTCACTTTAAGTGTCTGGACAGTTTCACACCATGAGTGACTTCACCTCTCATGCAACCCTGTCCAAGCACCACCCAATAAAACTTGCTGTGTGATAACTGTCTCTGGTGTTCATGTTTTTCCTTATCTGACCTCAAATCCCTCAAAACCCCACCTATTCCATTTTACCTCTTTTTTTTTTTTTTGTAATCCTTGTTAAGTGTTTAAAAGCAAAATAGATGAGATTTTTCACCTTTCTAATAAGACATGTGTTGCAATTAGATAGATATAGCTCATATGATACTGGGAAGCTATGAGCTTTGGCATCAAATTAGATGCTGTTTAACAACCTTTTATTAACTAGGCTAGCCATGTTCCCAGGGCTCTAGTCTTCCCCTCTCTATATACATGAACAGTTTGATATTTCTCAGATGCAGTCCAGGCCAATGTCTGCAGGTAAACTGTTCCACATGGGCTCATTTGACTGAGACTTGAATATTCCGCAAGGTGGCCCAAGTAACCAACCAATTGAGTGAGGTTATGAGATAGTCATCAGGGCTAAGACCAGGGTGGAATTTTCCATTGATCAAATTAAATAAAATGTCTTCACCAATAGAACATTTTTTGTTGGGCATTAGTGGGAGCAAAAGGGAAGGGTGACAGGAGAGTGGGAGCTGAATATCACAGATGGCTTGTTGTTATCATGTACACCTTGCTTAACTTAAAAAGAGGCTTTTTTTTTATTTTAAAAACATTTTTTAAAAGATATACATGCAAAATTTACAACATTTCTAGTGTTTCTGTAACTCTTCCAATCTTGATCCCTGACCTAAAATTTCTGATCTATTTCTATGGTATTAATCAGAGATTAGACATCTATGGATACTATCATTCTAAAGTGTACCTCTCCCCAGTTCTCCACTACAACCTCATCTTTTGTAAAACATATTCTGATCTTTTTCTTCATGACCATCTTTTTTAAGCAAGTGGTCTGTAGATCTCAGAGCTTCTTTTAGGAGGAAATTTAGATTGAGAAGCATCCATTTTTCCAAGCATAACCCATATACAACCAATGTATGTGTTTCTCCCTAAGAAGATAACACTGATTAAAAAATGGCATGGGGGGGAAGCTATGATGTGATATGGAAAAATCACATATATGTGTGTATACTCACACACATATATATATACATTAATTAAAAAACAGAAATTGTTCTTTTTTTTAAAGATTTTATTTATTTATTTGACAGAGAGATAGAGAGAGCACAAGTAGGCAGAGAGGAAGGCAGAGGGAGAGGGAGAAGCAGACTCTCCACTGAGCAGGGAGCCTGATGCGGGGCTTGATCCCAGGAGCCTGGGATCATGACCTGAGCCGAAGGCAGCCGCTTAACCAACTGAGCCACCCAGGTGCCCTGAAATTGTTCTTAATAATGATGTACTTTGCTATGAGATCTCTTCTCTGACTACAGTCAGGGAAAAGCTTCATAGGGATTATGTGAGTAGAATTTCAACAGATCTTTCCAAGAGATAGAAGGAACTATTTAGAGAAAAGAATCAGACATAGATGAATAAAACCAAAATGAAGTTTAGGAAAAGAATGAGTAGCTCAGGTCACCTGGAGCAAAGAGTGTGTGCATGAGAGTAGTTGGAGATAGGTACGGAAATGTGGTTTTAGGTTGAGAAGGTTATTGAGCTCAATCATACAGTTGTAAAACACAAAGAAATACAAATGGCAGATACTGTTTATAAAAACTAAGTGAAATCTGAGAGTTTTATGCATTTCAGTTGTATATATGAATTCAGAAGTTATATTTTTCACACAATTTATTTTAATGATCTTTTCCAGTGCCCAGTGTAGTGCACAGCTTAATGAATATTTATTGCATAACTGAAATGTTTCCTGTGGTACTTCCAAACTTAGGGTCCATATGTATTAATTTTCCATTCATTTTGCACCCTATATTTTACTAAATATTCCCTGTGTGGAATATATGTGAATCTAGCCATATATGGAGACATAACCTGCTTCTTCTTGTGACTCTAAAAGGCAGAACTTTAACCAGCGGTGGATTTGAAAAGTACACATTTTGCATAGAACTCTCTGATGAATAAAGCTAATTGTAATACAATTATGAGCAGTGCTACAATAATAAGCCTTTCACAATTAGTTTTCACATAAAGGCCAAAATATCCTTTCTCTTAGAAATTTAAGGAAGTTGATTAGGTAGTTTCCTAGGCTTTTCCTAATCCAAAATGAAAATCCAAAAAGAAATCCAAATATGACTTCTTTTTAGTCTTTCGACTGTTCTAAATACAGAATGCTTAGAAACAGGACCTAATTCCGTTGGTTCCTGTTTTGCAGTCTCCCCATTATACCATGTTAAATTCAAAATCTGTTCTTTGAGGCTGAGGAGGAAATTGTTCCTTGCGATGAGTGTTAATTGCCAGAGACAAGAAGTAATCACCAAAATTCTCAACACATGCATTATTCTTCATTGTAATTTTGGAGATTAAAGAGCAAAAAATCATATCCTAAACAAATTTATTTTCCATGCTGTGCACTTTCTCAAGAATGATCTTAACTATATTTGGACTAAAGAACATCTATTTCTTTGGGTAAATTTATCAATATTAAGAAAAAAATCCTAAAGAGTCATGTCATTAAGTTTGACTACCTGCTACCATGTTTGCAAAGGTGCTGTTAGATAGATGTTCTGGAAAGCAGGAAGGCACTTTGAGAAGAGGATTGTGACAGGGCATGAGGTACAGTAGGCAGAAGTAGGGACTGGAAGTAGACAAAGTCAGCACTGTTGCTTGAGTCTTGACTTGTAAGTAAATCTACTAACTGCTGTTTATTTATCAGGCTTGCCAAGAAGCCCTGGCTCTAGGATAGACCTCAGGGGTTACTTCTCTCCTCACATTCACCCAGAGACAACAAGGAAGGCAGAATCAGGACTAACAGTAGAACTTTCTGCTTGCCTGGAAGGTTGGAGGCTTTAAACAGCTTGAGCAAAAAATACTGACATACTTGTGTAAGCAGTAGGCATCCTTTTCACATTTGCAAGTTTTGTAAAAGGCATTCAAGATAAGGACATGATTCTGCACTCCTTGTTATTGTGCTCATTTCCTGAATGCCAGTTATTTAAGTTGTTTTATGTTTGATTAGTTTGGAATTACATGCCTTTTATATATTGGTCAATTTATCTTTAGGAAACTGATGTTTCCCCAAGGTCACAGCAAATATATGCTGTTTTGTTTGCAAGTATATGTTGCTAAGAGGAAAATGTTAACATCAGCCAGAGATCACCCCATCAGGGTTTATTCCTGAAGGTCTGAATCTCCACGTTAGCTGCACTAATGGCAATAGCAATATGTTATTTTCTTATATAACAATAAAATGCTTCTTAGTACAACATTATACAAGCCTACTGAGTTTCTAGTCTTTTCTGAAATATCCCCCATAGCATTGTATATTTCCAAGCCTAAGTTCTGGTCTATTGCAAATATTAATGTAAAATAATTACACACAATTCTGCCAGATAGACCATTACTTTCAATTCCCTTTGAATCATTTAAACAAAATAGAATGGATTTTTTTTCTTGATTTTTAATTATTGAGCATAATTACTTAAAAGTTTGTAACTGGACTTCTTATGTTCACTTAAGAATAGATCATAAATCAAAAAATTATATCTTTAACATTGAGTATTTTCTAAGATTAAAATAAAGACCAGAAAGGGGAGAAAAAAAAAAAAACAGATCCTGTAATCAGCATATTTTTTACAAAACCCCTTGTAAAAATTTACTAGACATAAAGGCAGGAACTTTGCTTTATTAACTGCTTCATCTATAGCACTTGGAAGACTGTATGACACTTAATAGGAACTCAGTAAATATCTGTTGAATGAATAAATGAAACTGAATTTAATCAAAAGCTTAAACCTGCATTTAATACTGTTCAGACTTTTAATGTGAAACACAGAAGTGGGGCTAGTGTGGTATTTGTTTGCTGCTTTTGTTTTTGATTTAGGAGCAAAATGATAGACTAAGTCATGTATCCAGCAGGACATTTTCTGAAATATTTTTGTTATTTGTGTTACGTGTTCAAAGGGCTTAGAAAAGCCAAGCTAAAGTGGTCTGCTCAGGACGCTTATTATATTATCCCACCAACAAGGAGGTAGTATATATACCTACTGTGCATTCTTTCTGAGACAGAAAACAAAGAAGCATAAGCTTATCTCTACCCTCAAGGAGGCAGCAGTTGGAGAGAAGTGACCCACGCAAAGAGACCACCAGACATTACAAAACAATGCAATGTGAAAAGCTAAGCTATTTAGTGAATTAAAATCCCTACTTAAAAATTACAACACAAAATGTTTCTCTTGTTATCAAGGAGAGTAGCAAGGATTTTTATAAACCAGAGGTGGCAAATTAGCTGCCTGCAGGCAGGACTACAGACTTGTTTTGTTTTGCCTGCACAGTATTATAAAAGAATACATCGATATTTAAATATTGAAGATTTTAGATTACAAATATTTTTACTGTTTCTTTTGGAAAATAATTTCAGAAAATCTGGCAGCATTGGATCAGCCCCCCTTTTTTCTTTGGAGATCACCGATGCTGTTTTTTAGAGGTACGAATACTTTCACACCAAATGAAACTCCTTAATTCATTTTTGTTACTTCCCTTGAAAGCATCTGAGCTTGCTACACTGGTGCTTACTTACACAAATATCTCTGGACTCTAATGCTTCTTTTGATCTTTTTGAGACATGGTACAAGGATCTCCTAGGGTCTCCTATTTCAGGACAACTAGAACAAGATTTTTAGGAATGTAGATTCTTAAAAATAGAGTAGGCATTGCACAACTGTGCTTTCTAAATATCCACAAGAAGGAACCAGAACTAGAACCATTTTTAATCTAATGTTTTGCACCCTGTGACTTTTGTTGTTATTTTAGTTTTAGAAGTTTATCATTTCATTAACTTATAAAACATTTACTATTGAACGGATAAATATGATTTCTTTATATTGGATTTTGAAGAATAATTCTTTATCTGGTTATATCAGCTTTCTCTCCAAGGTCACGTGGACTTAACCAGCATTCTGAATTTCATCATCCATTATTTACATTTGCCTATTCTGGTAATATTTTTTTAAAGATTTATTTATTTTATTTTTTTCTTTAAATTTGTTTATTGCTATGTTAATCACCATACATTATATTATTAGTTTTTGATGTAGTGTTCCATGATTGTTTGTGCATAACATCCAGTGCTCCACGCAGAACGTGCCCTCTTTAATGCCCATCACCAGGCTAACCCATCCCCTCACCCCCTCCCCTCTAGAACCCTCAGTTTGTTTCTCAGAGTCCATAGTCTCTCATGGTTCATATCCCCCTCCGATTTCCTCCCCTTCATTCTTCCCCTCCTGCTATCTTCTTTTTTTTTTCTTAACATATATTGCATTATTTGTTTCAGAGGTACAGCTCTGTGATTCAACAGTCTTGCACAATTCACAGCGCTCACCATAGCACATACCCTCCCCAATGTCTATCACCCAGCCACCCCATCCTTCCCACCCCACCCCCACTCCAGCAACCCTCAGTTTGTTTCCTGAGATTAAGAATTCCTCACATCAGTGAGATCATATGATACATGTCTTTCTCTGATTGACTTATTTCACTCAGCATAACACTCTCCAGTTCCATCCATGTCATTGCAAATGGTAAGATCTCATTCCTTTTGATGGCTGCATAATATTCCATTGTATATATATATACCAAATATTCTTTATCCATTTATCTGTTGATGGACATCTTGGCTCTTTCCACAGTTTGGCTGTTGTGGACATTGCTGCTATAAACATCGTGGTGCATGTACCCCTTTGGATCCCTACATTTGTATCTTTGGGGTAAATACCCAGTAGTGCAATTGCTGGATCATATGGTAGCTCTAATTTCAACTTTCTGAAGAACCTCTGTACTGTTTTCCAGAGTGGTTGCACCAGCTTGCATTCCCATATTCTGGTAATTTTTTATTTTAGTTGTAGAAACCTGTGTTGAAATAGAATCATTCGTAACAGCTAAGTTTGTAAAATGAATGGTAGGAAAGGAATGTGGTGGATTTCTGTTTGTCTTCTGCTAACCCATCATCATTTTTCTACTACAGTTGACCCTTAAATAGGGTTTGAACCGTGGATTCACTATGTGTATTTTTTATAGTATGGTACTATAAATGTATTTTCTCTTTTTCATGATTTTCTTAATAACATTTTCTTTTCTCATGCTTACTTTATTTTAAGAATACAGTACATAGGGGCACCTGGGTGGCTCAGTTGGTTAAGCATCTGCCTTTGGCTCAGGTCATGATCCTGGAGTCCTGGGACTGAGCCCCACGTTGGATTCCCTACTCAGTGGGGAGTCTCCTTCTCCCTCTGCTCTTCCTCCCCGCTCTTGTTTTCTCTCTTTCAAATAAATAAATAAAAAATTTAAAAAAAGAATATAGTACATAATATATAACATTCAAAATATGTACTAATCAACTGTTTATGTTATTAGTATGACTTCCAGTCAACAGTAGGCTTTTAGTAAAGTTTTGGAGGAGTCAAAAGTTATACATCAATTTTTTGCCTGCACGAAAGGTCTGTGCATTCTTTATGAGAGAAAAAAAAAAGAAGCATAAGCTTATCTCTACCCTCAAGGAGGCAGCAGTTGGAGAGAAGTGACCCACGCACTGGGTACCACCAGCTATTACAAAACAATGCAATGTGAAAAGCTAAGCTATTTAGAATTAAAATCCCTACTTAAAAATTACAATACAAAATGTTTCTCTTGTTATCAAGGAGAATAGCAAGGACTTTTATAAATCACAGGTGGCAAATGTGCAACCCACACATTGATCAAGGGTCAACTGTATATGCAACAGATAAGATTTCCTTTTGGAGACTTAACTTGCCTTGTTTCCAGTCATGTACACACTTGGAGAAAAGAGAAACCTGGAATATAGTTCTTTATAGGAGGGAGATGTGCTACAATTCAGGTCATTGTTACTTCAGATCTCAAAGAAACCCCAAGGATGAATAGTATATTTTGACTTTATGTCACTGATATTTTACTGTCTGGGGAATTCTGGCATTCAGAGGAAGTCATTCAAGTTCAGTCAATTGATATAAAATTTCTCCTTCTCTCCAGTTGTGATATCACTGAAAGTAGTAAGTGCTTCCAAACATTCTGGTGGCCGTCAGTTATTCAACAAACATAGTCTTACATTTACTTACAATTACTGCCCTGGTTTTTAGGCCATAGAGTTAAGACTCTTTACTCCTGAGGAACTCACTACCCAGGGAATATATAGACAACTGAACAAGGAGTTTAACATTTAGTACTGTCAGTAGAGAAACAGATATTAAGGGAACACACAGGAAGCACACATAATTGATCTTGAGGTAAGTAAAAAAAAATAACTTTCTCAGATTGAGTCTACTGAAGAATATGTTCACTATAACTTGGAGTATTTAGGAGATTGCCAAATATTGCTATATATGCTAAAGAATACATTATGCATTTGATAACAAGAGAGTTTCAAGTGTGATATGATATTTGAAGTTTATTTGTAAGGAAAAATCCTCTATCAGTCTTGATGGCTTGCTGAACTGGAATGAGATAGACAGGGAAGAGTCTCGGATGACACCATTTTTTGAGTGGGTTTTGATAAAACTGTAGAGGAGCTTGTGGAGGAACAGGTGATGAGAGCAACAAAGATGATAAATTTAGTCTTAAATATGGATAATCAGGTGGAGATGTCCACCAAAACTTTGAAAATACATATCTCAGCTCATGAGAGCTCACATAAACAGCTTACAGTTTAAGATATAGATTCTAATATAATTACTATAGAGAGAGTATGTGTAAGATCACTTACAGATGGGTTCACAGAAGGAGGAGAAAAGAAAAATGAGAATGGTCTTGGAATCCCTAAGAGCTAAACAAAGTAACTGAAGAATATGTCATAATAGCCAACAAAGATTAAACAAATCAATAAGGCTAGAGGAGGGAACAATTTAAACAGTTCTGAACACCATGTAATGAATTTTAAACTAGGAGTCATTCATGATCTTCAAGGAGGCAATTTCAGTGAAGTGGTGAATAAAAGTAACAAGTTAGATTGCTCTCATTTGAAGAGTTGGCATGAAACAAGAGAGTAGAAACAGCAAATGCATACTTCTTTGAAGGAGATTGGCTCTGAAGAGTGGAGAAAATAGGGAAGTAGAAGGAAGGACAATTTAGACTAAACAGAAGCCTCAAAGGATCTGTGGGCAGTGTTTCTGGCGAATAGGAAACATGACTATCCTGAGTTCTGCTGATCTCCCTAGAGCTATGCAGGAATTTGCTAGGTCTGCCATAACAAATTACCACAAACTGAGTGGCTTAATAACAGAAATTTATCATCTCACAGTTCTGGAAGCTACAAGAGATCACGGTATTGTCAGGATTGGGTCCTTTTGAGGGTTGTGAGGAAAAACCTGTTCCATGTCTCTCCCCTAGCTTCTGGCTGTTTGCCGGCAATCTCTGCATTTCTCGTTATGTAGAAGAATCACTCGGATTTCTACTTTCATCTCCACATGGCATTCTTCCTGTGTGTGCTTCTGTGTTCCAATTTCCCCTTTTTATAAGGACAGCTATCATATTAGATTAGGGGCCCACTGTACTTCAGTTTACCTCACCTTAACTAATTGTATCTGCAATGACCCTATTTCCAAATAAAGCCACATTCTGAGGTACTGGGGGCTAGGGTTTCATCATATGAATTTTGGGGGAAAATAATTCAACCAACGATGGAATGGTTATACCGTGGTTAACCTTTAGGATTAATAGTGAAGTCTGAAGTTTAAGAATAATAAATGGTAAACCCATTAAAAATTTCTCTTGATTCTATGAGATGTTTCCTTAAATAATTAGAACTTCTAGCCCTACTTTTTACTCCTCTCTATAGAAGTAAAGTGAGTTATTTTACTAATCACGCAAATGTCCTTGATGTGGGGTGTTTAGTTCTCTTTCTTCTTTCTCTTTCATCTGGACATAGATACTACAGGGAATTATTAGATCCACTTTGACTCCTGCTCCAAGCGGCATCTCCTAACTTAGCTTTATCAGTAAACCAACTACTTATTGCAGTTTCATCTTTCAAGTTGGTCTAAAATTTCTGAAGCATATGGAATAGGGCAGAGCACAGATAATACAATACAGTTTTTTTAACTTCTATAATCCTTGTCTCTCTTCCCTTTCCTTCTCCTTAGCATTCTACTAACCACTCTTGTTATTTTTTAAACTGCACAGCAAAATGTTTATTGTGGATATCTTCTTATTAAAAAATAAAGTTAACTATTCATGACAGACTCCTTACACCTTTACATTGCAGTATAAATCTTTGTCTATTTGAAGTGCACTTTTTATGCAAGGTGACAACGTTCACTCATTTATTCATCTATTCATTTCAGCAGCTATTTATTGGGCCCCTTTATTATAGACATTTGCCATTCTTTTGGCTGTCTACTTCCACGAAGGCTTTAACTTATATGTTTAAGAGGAAAGCCATGCATTTGCCCAGGAGCCGAGGCATATGCATATGACCTAAGGGTAGCTGATTAGATGTGTCTCCTGAGATTTTGAAACCGAAGAAAGAAATGGATTCAAATAAATAGAGAGAATTTCTTTTGGAAATACCTGGAGAGACAGCAATGTCCATTTCCATGTGTAGCAGGGCCGGCAGTGACAGGCGAAGAATCCTGGGGCTGGTCCAGCAGTGCCAGTGACACCATCTTCAGGTGCCAGAGCGCACAATGATGGCGGCAGGAAGTGGTGCCAACCCAGGACTGACAATTTGTGACATGATGTTGGCTCTGGTTCTGGCTGCATTGCTTTCCTTTCTTGGTGCCCTAAATTTCCATTTCTCCCAGAAATTCTCCAAATGACTTAAAATGTATTAATACTTTTCATTCTTGTTTAAATCAGCTAGGGTTTGGGTGTATTGCTTGTAATTCAGTACTGTGACTGTGATAATATGTGACAATTATGGATCACATGTGCCAAACATTGTGTTAGCTGCTAAAGGAATAAAAAAGATTAAGGGTCGTGATCATAAAGAATTAAAAACATTTAAAGATCCCCATGGGGCTCCTGTGTGGCTCAGTCAGTCAAGCGTCTGCCTTCGGCTCAGGTCATGATCCCGGGGTCCTGAGATTGAGCCCCACATTGGGCTCCCTGCTCAGTGGGGAGTCTGCTTCTCTGGCTCCCTCTGCCCACCCCCTCCCGCACCCCAGTCATGCTCTCTCTCACTTTCTCTGTCTCTCTCAAATAAATAAATAAAATCTTTAAAAAAATCTATTAAGAAGAAGATGCCCTCAAAGTGAATTTGTCAGTCAGAGTTTCATTATTCTCAGTCAGTATAAAGAAACTCTAAAATTTGTTAAGTACACGTTTATAAGGTCTAGAGAGATAAAATATTTCTGCTTAACTAGATCAAGAGATTTTAACAGTATCTTGGGGTTAACAATATTCCGAAGGGCCGGGGAGGAATCTCTACGCATCATTAAACAACCTGCAGCATCATAGATGCTTAGAGTGGAAGTGAACCCCTCAAGGCCATCTAGTGCAAACTCCTACTTGACCACGGAACTTCAGAAAACAGTTTTACACTCCCATTGTTGTAAGCTGATAATTACCTGTACCTCTGAAACAAATAATACATTATATGTTAAAAAAAAAAAACGAAGAAGAAGAAGAAGAAGATAGCAGGAAGGGAAGAAAGAAGGGGGGGAAATCACAGGGGGGAGACGAACCATGAGAGACTATGGAGTCTGAGAAACAAACTGAGGGTTCTAGAGGGGAGGGGGGTGGGGGGATGGGTTAGCCTGGTGATGGGTATTAAAGAGGGCACGTTCTGCATGGAGCACTGGGTGTTATAGACAAACAATGAATCATGGAACATTACATCCAAAAGTAATGATGTAATGTATGGTGATTAACATAACAATAAAAAATTAAAAAAACTAATGATGAAATGTATGGTGATTAACATAACATAATAATAAAAAAGATATGTCATATATAAAAATAATAATAATAAAAAAATCAGCACAGACTTTCCTTAATGTATTACAACTGTAGAAACGTTCCAGGCTAGTCTGTCATGTCAGCTAGTCAAGACTGGCCGTGGGGTAGAGCCTCCCTGAACAAGGCTTTGCTGCTGCTTTTCACATATCTGTGGTTTTGGTCACTATAAGTTTAATGTAGATTTACTGAAATCATAATAAAAGGGAGTTAAACTTAACCACTTCCCTTCATCTTACAGTTGACCAAGATCTTCTTGAATAGTCACAGCATTTATATTAGTCAAAGGTTGGAGGACGAAGACAGATTCAATTACATCGACAGGTGAGAATGAATCTCTTAATCTTCAAATTTTCCACATTACCTTTGGGCTACTACAGCACAAATATATCTGGTTTTGATCCATAAGCTGGTTTTCTAACATTTATGGGAAAATTCCAACTATATCAAGTATTTTACACATGCTTTTGGAGCAAAGAGTGAATTCATCAGTGGTTATATTTTGTTTCATTTGCAAGAAGAAACTTGTTGAACAAGAAAGTTATCCTCAGGTGATAACTACACACCTGGGCAGTTCTTGTCTCCCTCGGAATGCTCAGTGCTTTAGCTCTTCTAGACCATTAGTTTCAGAATAGTCTTGCACAATTTAATGAACACTGTAGGAATAACCTCAGTGGCTGTGTTTTTCAAACTAATAAAGCTACAGTTGCTTGAATGGGAGCTTATTATTGTGCCAGATTCTCTTCTAGGCATTTTTATATATATAATATATATATAACATATATATTATATATATAAATACATATTACTTCCTTTAATGACTCTTAGTTGGTTCAAACACTTATTTTTCAAAATAGTCATTTTCAGTCAAACTCAAACTCTATTTCTTTCTCATTTCTACTAGTTTTCTCATTCTATTCTGCCCATTGCCTTTATCATTGGAAATTTAAACATAAATTGTGAGCAGGAATGAAAGCTACTCTTTTGAAATTTCGTGGAATAAAACCAAATTGTGACTCATGTATCTGGCATCTGAGCATGTGATTTTTAATTTCTAGAACAGTATTACCCTACCATAGATAGAAGAATAGTGCAGCATAGCACAGTATTAATATGTGTGACACAAACATGACGTACCTGCATTTGATTTCCAGTTTGCCTGCAATTAACAACTGAACAAATCACTTTAACTCTCTATTTGGAGAGGTTTCCCTGAGAGATAATAGAAATCAAGTAAATCTCCAATGTCCCTTCTACCTAACATGTATAATGCTATGACCTCCCAAAGATTTACATCTAGCCCTAACCTTTTTTTTTTTTTTTTTTGTATTCCAGTTGAATTTCTCCAAGTGCCCATTTGATGTCTTCACTTGAGAAACTTACAGGCATCTCAAGTTGCAACATGATCTAAATTAAACAGAGCCTCTTTCTTTCAAGATTCGACCCACAATTCTTAAATTGATCCTTGATGGAACCACTTCCCTTATAAAACAAGTAAGAATTGGAAATATCCTAGGACATCTTCTCCTGTATTTGGAACATCAAATCCCTTACCAAACCCTTTCACATCATTTCCATAATCTCTCTCAAATATACCCCATTCACTTCTTCTATTCTCACCTTCTCTGGTTCCCTTCAGGGAATATTTCCCACTCCTCCCATCAGGTTTACCACCATAGTCTCCTAGTCCATCTAGTTTTCCCTATGCCATTCCTTCCCACTTCTTTCCACAATGTCACAAAGGGAAAGTCTCTCCTCTAGCATTTGTACAATCTTTATTAATCTCTTATCAATACCTTGGCATACCTGCTATGGTATGCAATACTGATTCATGTGATTTCACTAAAATTTTCACCAGCCTCCTTACACCAGTCACCATGTTCTTTGTTCTATGCCTAGGACTTCTTCCCTATCCCTAACTTCTTCACCTGGGTAATTCTTACACATCCTTCAAGGTTCAGGTCAGAAACATCCTCTTCTAGGAAGAGTTAACAGGCTATATTAAGGGCTCTTCCTCTGAATGCTCATAGAAACCTGTACATGTGTCTATTGCTTTCCTCATCATATTTAACTTTTTTATTAACTAAACTGTCTTTATTCTTGCTTTTTGAAGTTCTTGATCAGGGATTGCATCTTTTATCCCTATCTTCCTGGTGCTTATTAGCACATAGTAATTTCTCAATAAAAACACACTGCTTTAAAATGAAAATTCAGTAATTATCTTCAAGATCTTAAAAGAGGTGGGAATGAAAGCAGTATACTGTTGAGTTATTTAGTATCCGGAAATCTTAATGGAAAGCCCACAAGAGAGTCTACTACTAGCTCATCTCTCCTGCTGATTACAACTATCAACTCTGCAAAATACAAAAACAAATACCCAAGAGTTTGAAAACTCAAACAAAAGCAGGTAGACTGTGGAGGAGAGTAAAAAAAAAAAAAATTTTTTTTTCTTTTTCTTAAGGTCATGCATGTTCCTTAAGTAGATACCAGTCAGGAAGCCACACCCTGCCAGAGGTAAAATGCTGACAGAAATCATGCCATCCTTTGAGCCAAAGTAACCAGGAAAAGGAGCCCCTATATGCTGGACAATGAGGAGAGCATATAGAGGGATAGAACCAAAGAAGGTGATCCCTTAACTTTGTGTATGAACACTGACAAGCTCCAGAGTAACCTCTGATCTACACATGCATGGGTCAGTCTCAAACCAATGTAGCAAAGGCTGGAGAACTGAACTGAGATTGCAACCAACTCACATGAAAAGCAACACAGAAAGTAGAGTGTAAGACTGGGCAGGTTAAATGCCTCCTGAAACAAAACCCACAATATTTTGCAGCGGTTTTACAACATAATCCAGAATATATATATAATATTATATTTACACAAAAAGAAAATAAAAATTACTCAACATCAAAAGAATCAGAAAAATGTGATTTATTCTAAAAAAAAGCAGTAAAAAGATGTCAGCTGCAAGATAACCCAGATGTTGAAATTATCAGATAAAGACTTTAAAGCAGATCTTAAAATTATGCGTCATGAGGTAAACGAAAAGTCATTTCAAGTAAATGAAAAGATAGAAAATATTAGACTATAAAAGGTTATTTGTTTTCTCTTAAGTCCCATAAGTTTCCAAATTTATTAGTGTACATTTGTTCACTATGTTCTTTTATTAAGCTATTAATCTTCTGTTGTGTTTGCAATTATTTCTCTTTTACATTCAGAATTGTATTTGCATGTTCTCATGTTCTCATTTATTTTATCCCTCTTCACAGCAATTTGGCTAAATTATTGTTCTTTTTTAAAACACAGTTGTTGCTATTTTTTAATTTTGTTAATCTTCCTTATTGATTTTTTCTCTGGTTGTTATTGTTTGTTCTACTGACCTCTATTTTTACAGTTATTATTTTCCTTCTGTCTCCCTTGGGTTTACTCTCTTGATCTTTCACCAACTTTTAAATTTGGGTATTTTGATAACATTTTTAGAATTCATCTTGTTTTTGCTTAAATATATGTAAACTTATTTATATCCCTTTTGGTTCTACTTTATCAGCCACTCCCTATACTTTTGAAATGTAGTGTTTTCATTTTCATTTGGTTCTAAGTATTTTTAACTAATCTTTATGATTTTATTATAAAACAATACATATTTAATAACAGTATATGCACATACATAAATATATTTATATTTTATCTTTATATAATTTTTATATGATTTAAATGTACACTCATATTAAATTAATAATCTAAATTTCTATTTCATTGTCATCAACCAACATAATTTCTAAGTTGTTGATTCTATCAAATTTGTTGAGATTTCCTTTTGGATATTAAGTGCACAACTTTGTTTTCCAAATATGCTAAAAATGAATATGTATTTTTTTGAGATGTAAAGTATTTGTCTGTACACATGCATATTATTTCAAGGTTAATACTGGTGTTCTTCAGATTTTCTATAACTTCAGTTATTTTGTCTGCTAGTTTGATATATTTTTCAAATAAATATAAGAATGTCTTAAAGTACTTTGAGATATGTTTCCTATAATTCTTCCAGTTGTTTATATATTTTGACATTCCTTTGTATATTATATCTACTTCATTTATCTGTTTGATGCCATCTCTCTTTTTTTTTGTTTTACACATTGAATTCCCTTCTATCTGAAGCTTTCTTTTTTTATATTTTTATTATTTTTAACTCCTATCTTTTTTCTTTTTTTAAGATTTTATTTATTTATTTGACAGAGAAAGAGAGAGAGACCACAAACAGGGGGAGTGGCAGAAGTGGGTTCCCCACTGAGCAGGGAGCCTGATGCAGGACTCCATCCTAGGACCCTGGGATCATGACATGAGCCGAAGGCAGACACTTAACAGACCGAGCCACCCATGCGACCCCATAGTCTTTTATCTCTTCTAGGACAAAACATTGCTGGTTTGCCTTTTGTAATGTGATCTAAAAGTCTGTGTTTTTAATTTATGAGTTAAACTCAACTATATTGAAAATACTGTTAAATTAGGACTTATTTTTGCAATTTCTATGCTGTATTTATCACAGTTCTTTCTTTTCTTTTTTTTCCTGGCTTCCTGGCTTTTTCTTGGCTTCCATTAGATGGATCAACATTTTATGCTATTTTAAAAGTTACACATCTTACACTTTTATACATACATCTTGATCCTTTTTCTGTTTCAAATTGTTGAGCTCATAAATATCAGTGTCTTTTCCCTGAATAGAGTGTGCACATCTCCTTACATCTCATTCTCTTTCTTTACCCAGCTATGTTGATATTATTTGCAATTTAGTTCTGATTATAATAGATGTATGTCTTGTTTGTTGCTTTTGTTTTACTTTTCTAAATGACAATAAACTACATTAAACTATTAATTTACCCCACTTGTAATATATCTCATAGAATCCCCCTTGAGAGTAGTTGCTTGAAGAATAAATCTGAAGATGGTCTTTTTGTGGAATGCAAGTACCTAGGACTGCTCTCTCCAATATGGTAATAAATATCCACCTATGATTACTGAGCGAAAAGTTCTATAGGCAGTGAAGCCCTAGAGAACATCCCATTTTACCCTTCCATTTAAATGATAATTTGGCTAAGTATAAAATGCTAGCTTTGGACTTTGCCAGTAACGCTTTCAAAACTTTCATTAAGTGTTGGAGTTTAGGGTCAATTTCATTCTAGTTTCTTTGTAGACTACGTAATCTTTCTTAGGAAGCTTTAAAATTTTCTTTTTATATTTAATTATTAAAAATTTTTATTAAAAATTAAGTTCATCTTGAGATTATGTTGTTGTTGCGTTATGTTCTTAGTCATTATCTATTCAATCTTTTCTCTCCTGTCTACTTTTCTGTGCCCAGAACTTCAGGTATGAGGATGTTGACATGCCTGTTACTAAACTCCATATATTTTATTTTTATTTTGCATTGCCAAGTAACTTTATTCATTTTATTTTCTTTTGAGGAGTTTCTTAAGATGGTTTTCTGCTGTATATATTCTGCTCTTCCTCCGAGCTACTAACTTTTTAAAATTTAAATATTGTCTATTTCATAGATATTTCGTTTTGTTTCTGCTTATTATTACCATTACTTGTCTTTAATGCCTTTGAGATATTTTAGACCTATTTATTATTTTAATTTCACTGTTACATTGTTTTTTGTAGTGTAACTATTCAACTTTTATTCTTATTTTTGTATGCACTTTTGTTCCTTGAACTTCTTTTTTTTCCCCCCCACAAGCTCTCTTTCAGCCACCTTAGATAGTTATGAAGGGAGAGAGGCTAAAAGTCTGGTTTTAGCTTCTGTCCTTGGAATTTGAAGGAGGTTAGAAAATACACTCCAGGGCAAAGAGACTTCTAATACCAATTGAACATATTTGCCTAACTTTACAGGTGACCTTGCCCTTCAAGACATTCTCCAGGCTTCATGCTTGGGTATTGTTCTTTTCCAGAAGTTTCTAATTCCCAAATTAGGATCTTCTAGCCCAATTTATGAGACGATGAGGTGAGAAAAGTTTTTGTCTTGTCTTTCTAGGAATATTTTATTAGTTCACATTCCAGACAACTTAGTCTCTGATCCCAGCCAGATCTGGGTTGACTCTCTTGCTATTCAGACTTTAGTGGCCATTTTGTGGGATATAACCCATATTATGGAAGTGAGAAAAGAACACGTAAAGTTTTTCCTCAGCCTAAACTCTGCACAAAGAACCAGATTCTCAACTTTTAACTGTCCACTGACCCTCTTCCCTTCTACCCAATATTCACCTCAGATCACAACTCTTCTGTTTCCTTAGAAGTCTGTCATTTTTACATTAGTTTCACAGATCCACAAGAGTGTCTGATTTTCATACTTAAGAGAGAAATAATCCACACATCTAGTCTTTTTAGGAATCATCATCAAGTCACAAAAACAGATCTTATATAGAATATGTTTATGCATTTTGAAAAGATTTTCATGAAGGCCAAATGTTGCTTGATAAGTTTTAGCAATAGATTTACTAAACATTATAACTGAGAGGAATGAGATTGTTCAATATATACAATGAAATTTATGGCCATATTACTTAAGGTCTGCATTTATATGATTATTTAATTTCTCCTTGTCTTATGTTTGCCTCCAAGGCAAACAGTATAATTTATGTAAAATCATAACTTTTGGTACAAAGCAAACTGTGAGAGATTTTTCAGTAAACTTTTCAACTCAGTGGCTCAATGACAATAGTGACAACTTTTGCAATTAGTTTAGGCTCTTTGTTTCTTGAGGCAACTGTAAAACCTACAACCATGTATTCACTTTCCAATGAAATTGATACACATCATAAAAATTGTATTTGAGTTAATTGGTACATTGGCTGACAGATTTAGCCAAGAGGCCAAGCCCTGAGCCATCCAGTTATTGCTTAAACTGCTCTGTTGTAACTATGTTGGCTAGGATCATTGAGAAGGCTGTGCTTCACCAAGGCTTGTATAAAGCACAAATTGAGGACTCTGGTATCTAGGGATGTCAATCTGACATTTTTCATGAGCATCAAACACCCATCAAAAAGACATGCTGTACATGAAGATACTTTATAAATACCAAGTGACAATGTTATCTTGCTCAGAAATACATAGCAAGGAAACTTTCTGGTAACCAGATGAATAAAAAGTAAAGGATGATATAAAATCTATCTATTTTTTAATTTTAAAAATCTCTTCATGAAATTTAATACAATGTAATATTTTTAAGTCTAAGAAATTAGGCTTTTCTTTCTCATCTAACCATAAAGAGCTTCCCATCCACTCAGTGGAAATAAACTTTGAACTCATTATTAAAAGTTGCCTATTTTGAGTATGCTTGTAAAACAA
Organism: Eumetopias jubatus; assembly: GCF_037043125.1. Taxonomy (NCBI): domain Eukaryota; kingdom Metazoa; phylum Chordata; class Mammalia; order Carnivora; family Otariidae; genus Eumetopias; species Eumetopias jubatus. Next base: position 20,362,317 of record NW_028274818.1, on the reverse strand, counting down.
GGATTCCTGGTATATATACTTAGAGTGCATTTTTTAAAGGACAATAAATGCCTTATGATAATTATTCTTAATAAGTACTACAATTATTCTTGTATTCTATCAATTGCAGATAATTATTCTATTTAGGGGAGCATGAATACAGCCAGGGAACAGGGACTCCTTCACTCATTTTGGTCATCTACAGAAAATGAAAGAATATTTCTCAAAGTGTACTCAGGACATTAAATTTTAAAAAAATTAAAAATAATTTAGAATTAAATAGATTATTCTAAGTAAACCTGAACCCTCAAACTTTTCAAACAGTTCCAAAAAACAATATATTTTTCAATTTCAGGGTATTGACTACTGGGCACATATAACCATTTGAAATATTGCTCTATTAACTATACATACAAGAAGAATGATAAGTCATTGAGTATAGCCTTAAGTTACATCTGGGTCTTGTGGAATAACATTACTCTCTTCCTGACATATTAGATTGATTCAAACATATTTATTACTTTGTGGGGACACTGGAATTTTCAGCTTTCCTGGAAGATTTTGGTCTGCCACATTTAATAAGTGGAGGTAGATTGACAGTGAAACTAATAAAGCTTAAGCTGCAATACCCTTCATCCTTCAATGCCTTTAGAAGGGACCTTAGAAATATGTTCATATGGTCATATGTATGTTAAATTTTTCAAATATAAGATATTTTTACTGCATTCAGTCAGGGCCAGTGTATTTCTACTTTGACTTCTTCTCTGCCATGCTTCCCTTCATGTTGGGTGATACTGGAGTGTCTCCAGCATTTGTAAAATCTGGTTAAGGAGAAGTTGAATTAGGAACACGTTTAAATTCACCATTATTTCCTTTCTGATCTAAATAAATATCTACATTTATTCCTACTTTGATTTTTATAATGTAATTTTTTTAAAGAAGACTCCCAAGTTGTCAGTGTTTTGGATCTTCAAATCCTGGATCCCCCAAATCTATTCCTGATAGAAGCCCTAATAGTAACCTTGAGGACAACGTAATCCTGGAGGCTTCTTGGCAGTTTTCATTGTGACCTGGTTTTATTTCCAGTCTCAATGAACTATATTAATCTCCTGCCACTAGTGAATTGTATTTCACCTGGGCTGCATGAGTCTCCCTACACTGAATATTGACACATTCAAAGAAAGTTTCTGCATTGACATATAAGGTATGCTTTCTAAAAAAGAAAATCCTGTCATGTCAGTTACAAATCTCTATTTTTCATCCTTCTAGCATAAAGTCCAAAGACCTTATTATAACTTGCAAGCTAATGGATATTTTATCTCTCCCTCCTCCATCCCAACCACCATACTCTACATCCCAGTCCAGAGAAGGGCAATCCTCTTTTAGTGATCATTTCCTGCAGAAAAGTGCTCTCAGGTCTGCCCACAATCTCCAAACTATATTGCTTTTCTAATCCATTTACAGTAGGATTAGATGCTGGGGATAAACATATGATCGCCATCTGATTCCCATCTGATCTGATGGGAATTTTCACTTGCAGTAACGTGGGTTGGGGGGATAAGGCCTCTTGTCAGATTCTGCTGGGTCGCTAAAATGAGCAGTGATGTAGATGTGAGATTAGGAGAACAATGTTTCCACTATATATAAAAAGAAGAAAAAAGAGCAACATAGAAATACAGGAACAATTGAAATAGTGATGCTGAATGATGCAGACATAAAACACCACATGGTCCCAAAGAAACAGAGAGAATCAGCTCATGATGGCTTGCCTATGACAGATTCCAGTTGCTCATGGGACCTATAGACTCCTGGATACTTATCAGATGTCCCTCTTCTTTCTTGGTTAGATTTAAGTGGGTTTCTTTCCCTCATAGTAAAATAATCCCCTCAAAATTAAAATACACAAATTTCTCAATACACTCTATGTTCTCTTGTCTCCACATTTCTGAACATCCCTCTACTTATAACCTCTGTCTATGATCTTCTCCCTTCTCTTCAGCTGCTTTCTCCACATCTTACCAAAATCTTCCTAATCATATAACTGAATTCATCTTTGTGAATATCTATCCCAGGAAACCTTTCCTAAACACTGTAGACTGAATTAAATATCACCACCAACACCCCCTTATTTCTCCTTGTTTATTATTCCAAATAGTAAGAAATTTAAGGATATAAGCTTATTTTATACACAGTCCTATTTGTAAACACCACATAGTGCTCAGTCCACAGAGGATGGACCATAATTAATATTTGTTAAGAAAGGAAAGATAAGAAGCGAAGGAAGAGAGGAAAGAAAGAAGACCAAAAAAAAAAAAAAAAACCAAAAAGACAAAAATAAAGTGGTTCATTAACTTGCAATGGTCATATCAGTAAATGGACAAACTGAGGTTTGAACTCATCTTGATCTGACCTTCCAAAAAGGTTCTTTATTACATACTAACTAACCTGCTCCACTCTACATCTTAAGAAAAGCACAAAGAAGGTAATATATAAATGGTAGTTGATCTTAACTTATGCTATTTGCCTTTTCATGATAAATATGGTAACTCAGTGTAAGAATCATCTAATTTTATTCCTAATTCATTCATTTATTGTAAATGTACTTTGTGCTACGTACTAAAGAAGTGTAGGGTGATTAGAAATACATGGTCTATTAAAGTAAAGATAATAATAATTGTATAATAAGAATAGTATGTACATCTTTAACTCATTTTTATAATCAGATTTTTATTTTATTATTAAAAGAAAAATGTGAATTACTTCTTGAGAGGAATTCTTGGCCCTACAATATACAAATTATGTTATATACACTTTCTATATTACTAAAGAAAAAAGACCATCCATTAAGGCATTACCAATGGTGTTGCCTACATAGATTATCAATGCAGAAAAGTAAGTTCTAATGAACATGAAGTTGCCTACACATTGCCTAATACAGTAGCAACATGTATGTAAAAAATTTATTCATTTTCATAGATAATTCTTAATGAAGCAATTAGGCAGTATGTGAGATCTACAAGTGCTAATCAATAATAAGAAAATAAATAAATGCTCAAAACCTACTTTTTCAACCCTCTGCTTGCTTTGTTGTATAGTTGATCTCTAGTTCTTCAAACACACCTTTAAGGTATTTAGTGGGATTCCCTGGAAACAGATTCTGAGATGGAGATTTAAGTGCAAGAGGTTTATTGGGGAGAGGTCTAAGTAAAATTCCCCATTGAGACACGAGGGACCAAGATTCTGTAGAGGGAGAAGTTGAAGAGTGGCTTGTTTTAACAGAAACATCAGTTAATCTCACAGAGAGCTTTGAACCCAGGATGATTGTGTAAATCAATGGTAGGTACCACAGGAGATATGTGAGATATTGATTGAGAGAATAACAAAGACCAGACTTTCGTATATCCTGCATAGGTGTGTGCAGGTTGCCTCAATGAGTGCACATAGCCTAGGGCCAGGCAAGAGCCTTCCAAAGAGGGCAATTCCTAAAGAGGACACACTTCTATCAGTTTGGAAGACGAGTTCTCAGTCCAAAAGGCAAACCAAGCAGCATCCACTATATGAGGTCATTTGGTGCTCAAATTATATGATTACAGCAAACTACAGAGTCAATCTAAAGATAATGTGTTTGTGCTTTTACCTTTAGGAATGAACAAACTATACAGAGACACATTTTCTAACACAAAGGGAAATGAATTGGCAATTAGAGTAAAATCTTTATATTACCATCAAATGACATTTTAAAATATGCAGATATCTGTATGTGTATTTTTGGAATACTGTAAAATGTTTTCCACATGTTAGAGTTCCAGAAAGAAGGCAACTTTAGCTTATTATAGCCGCCCTCCCTCCCTCTTTTTTTTTTTCTTTTTGGCTATCAGGGCTTGCCTCTTACCTCTTAACCAATAAACCCCAATCTTATTGAAGGAATCAATACAATAACTTGTTATTCTAATTTTAAATACAGATTTTTGATCCATTTAAGTTAGATAAATTTGCCTAATAATTTGATTTTTAACTTGTTAGTAAGGATCGTGTAACAACAGTATTTAGGTCACTCCAAAAGAGAAGGCATTTTTTTCTGCCGAAGTCTTCTGACTGTGTTATTCTCAATTAGTTGTCTCTATCTACAGAATTCAGGAGGAACCAGTGGTAACCTAAGAAAGTAAATCTCAGTGTGAGAATAATTTGTCAGATTATTTTCTTCTCAAATTGCTTTCAATAATTACATTTGTCTGTAAACCCTCAAAATACACATTTTAAGTTAAATTATAAAAAGAGAAGATGAAGGTCATGAATTATAAACATCTTATATATACATAGAAATGAGTGAACACTACTTTTGGTAATTCAAAATTTTAATAACTGCATCATTCTTCCTAATTGCATGGTTTATGTCTTGCCCATAAAAACATAAAAGTTACTAATTTTCCATTATACACAAATATGTAAAGCATAATGCACAGATGGATTTTACATTCTTGTTTGCCAGAGGATCTTCATTAAGCATCAAATACAAAGGAAAGTGCACAGTTAAACATGAATCCATTCTTCATTTTTGCTTCTTGGCAAAAATTAAGAACCAATATCTTATTTTTGGAGAAAGGCACCTTCATTAACATTTGTTTGTCCTAAAATTTTTGTCAGGTTTTATAATATAACGCATCTTAAGGTCAAGCTCATGTTTAGAAATATGTACCTGGGGAAAAAATACGGCACTTTTGTCATCCTTATATTTGCAGAACCTAGTGGGGTGCCTGGCTTTCAGTAGATGTTTATTGAAGGTGAAAGAAATTAGCTAAGTGATAACAGAGGCCAACTAATTGAGTGTCTGTGTACCAAGTTAATTATAGTGTTTATAGCTATGAACACAATAATGTTATACTCATCCTTGAAAAACCATGCGTGGAAGTAACTTATTGTATTAAATATGTGTATATAATACTTGTTTATATAATTTCTTATAAAATGTGGACATTTAATTGTATAAATAACATTAAATATAGAGGACATGTATATTATTAAAATGTCCTAGAGAAAATAAATTACCTTACAAACTTAAATTTCTAGCTATACTACTTGGCATATGTTTCTGGCATCTTTAAACATACTGATAACTAGCATGGCTGCTTGAATCTTGGAACAAAGCTCTAAAAATAGTTGACATTTTGCTGTTTCTATGGTAACAAAGAAAATGGCTTTATACTCTAGCACTGTTCCCACAGAGCTTAATGTTCTCTCTAGATTGCCTATACACTATACTGTTATGTTATTGTATTAAAAACCACCATTACTCTTTTCTTCCTGTCTTTGATGTATCTGATGGCAATCTGATCACTAGTGTAACAATCGGAGTGTTGACCTGCTATGGCTAAAACAAACATTCCAGTTATTTTTCAAGAAACTGAATTTTATCTCAAAAAGTGCTAAGATCAGGCCAGGCTTTTATATGATGTGGTTTGAACTCTATTAAAAGGCTCCAGATAACTTCTCCATCTGCTTCAATGTCTAATATTTACCAATGGAAACAGCTCTTTCCGGTGAAATAATTTCCCACCTCTTTTAATGAGCTGACCACCGCTGATGACTGGGGACCTCTAATAAATCCCATAATCTCTTTGTAACATTCACACCAATCGCAGTATACCTGTTCCTCCAGTGAATTATAAAATTTCATCAAAATGGGTGGTTTGTCTGTTTCCAAGGGGATCCTCAGTGTTGTAGGTAGACTAAGAACCTAATAAATGTGTTTTTGAAAGTGTGGTGGGATGAATAAAAATGTGTTTAATCTGAGAGTGGAAAAATTAATTTTCAACATGCCATTTATACTCTTTAATTTCTAAAATATATCTCTCCATCCCTGACAACTCAATGGGAGTAGTACACCAGTTGGTAATGGTGGTAGGTATAACAATAACTCCTCAAAGATGTTCAAATCCCTATCCCAGAAAACTGTGGATATGTTAGATTACATGACAATGGGGAATTAGGTTATACATGGAATTAAGATTGCTATTCATCTGACCTTAAATTAGGGTGATTATCTTGGATTATTATTGTTTGGCCCTGCTGTGGACTGAATGTTTGTATTACTCCCGGCTAATTTATATGTTGAATCCTAATGCTCAATGTGCTAGTGTTCAAGGTGGGGCCTTTGGGAGGTAATTAGGGCATGAGGGTGAAGTCCTCATGATTGGGATTGGTGCCAAGAGGTCCAAGAGAGCTCCCTTGCTCCTTCTGCCATATGAATTTACAGCAAAAAGATCGCAAATCCGCCAGTGCCTCGATATTGGAATTCGTAGCCTCCAGAACTGTGAGAAGTAAATTACTGTTGTTTATAAGCTACTCACTCTGTGATATTTTGTTGCAGCTGCCCAAACAGACTAAGATAGGCTCAATATAATCACAGGGGTCCTTAAAAATAAAAGAGGGAAACACAAAGAGAACCAGGGGGGTGGTGGCAGCATGAGACGCTCTTGGCTGGACAATGCTGGCTTTGAAGATAGAAAAAGATGGCCCTGAGCCAAGGGAAGCAGGTGTCTTCTGAGCTGGAAAAGGCCAGGAAACAAACTCCTACAGTTTCCAGAAGAAATGTAGCCTTGCTGACACCTTGTTTTTAGTCCAATAAGACCATTTCAAATGTCTGAGCTACAGAATGATAAGATTAAGGAGGGTACTTGTGATAAGAACTAGGCATTGTATGTAAGTGATGAATCACTAGACTCTATACCTGAAACTAATGTTACACTGTATGTTAACTGGAATTTAAATAAAAACTTGAAAAAAATAAAAATAAAGGAATGAGCTACTGTTACATTCAAAAAAAAGAAAAAGGAATTTCTCTTATTCTAAGCCATTAAGTTTGCAGTAAAATGTTACAGTAGCAAACGGACTCCAATTCAGTGAGGAACAAAAATAATTTTTAGTAATAGGGAGTTGGCCTTGTATTAGAGAGCTACATAACTTTATTTATTGAGATACTTTGATCAAGGTAAATGTGATAAGAGAAAACACATTGCTTCTAGGGGAAGTCAATCTCTAAAACAAAATGTAACAAAATGAAAGTAAAATTTTCATTGTTGTGTATTTAAGAAATTCTTTTTATATTTGCATCTTTTCATTGGAAAAAAGTCCAAGTAGGGTAATTTCTATCACTAGATATGAATGAGAAATACATTAATGAGGAAACAAACAAGAAACCAAATCAATAGTTTTATTTATCATTAGCATATGATTCAGGGTATTATTGTCCCGCTGATACACCTTTATTTGATGGATTGTTTGTGTATGATAATGTATTGTCACCAATTTTACTCCACAGATTTAAAAACGTATGACTTTTTCTTCTGAAACTATTCCAAAAAATAGAAATAGAAGGAAAACTTCCAAACTCGTTATATGAGGCCACCATTACCTTGGTCCCCAAACCAGACAAAGACCCCATCAAAAAGGAGAATTACAGACCAATATCCTTGATGAACACGGATGCAAAAATTCTCACCAAAATACTAGTCAATAGGATCCAAAAGTACATTAAAAGGATTATTCACCACGACCAAGTGGGATTTATCCCTGGGCTGCAAGGTTGGTTCAACATCCCCAAATCAATCAATGTGATACAATACATTAATAAAAGAGAGAACAAGAACCATATGATCCTCTCAATAGATGCAGAAAAAGCATTTGACAAAGTACAGCATCCTTTCTTGATCAAAACTCTTCAGAGTATAGGGATAGAGGGTACATACCTCAATATCATAAAAGCCATCTATGAAAAACCTACAGTGAAAATCATTCTCAATGGGGAAAAACTGAGAGCTTTCCCCCTGAGGTCAGGAATGTGGCAGGGATGTCCACTATCACCACTGCTATTCAACATAGTATTAGAAGTCCGAGCCACAGCAATCAGACAACAAAAAGAAATCAAAGGCATCCAAATCGGCAAAGAAGAAGTCTAACTCTCACTGTTTGCTGATGATATGATACTTTATGTGGAAAACCCAAAAGACTCCACCCCAAAACTGCTAGAACGCATACAGGAATTCAGTAAAGGGGCAGGATATAAAATCAATGCATAGAAATCAGTGGCATTCCTATACACCAACAACAAGACAGAAGAGAGAAAAATTAAGGAGTCTATCCCATTTACAATTGCACCCAAAGCCATAAGATTTTGGAATAAATAGGAATTTATCTATTTATTAATCTATTTATCTATAGGAATAAATCTAACCAAAGAGGCAAAGAATCTGTACTCAGAAAACTATGAAATACTCATGAAAGAAATTGAGGAAAACACAAAGAAATGGAAAAAATGTTCCATGTTCATGGATTGGAAGAACAAATATTGTGAAGATGTCAATGATATCTAGAGCAAGCTACACATTCAAAGCAATCCCCATCAAAATACCATCCACTTTTTTCAAAGAAATGGGACAAATAATCCTAAAATTTGTATGGAACCAGAAAAGACCACGAATAGCCAGAGGAATGTTGAAAAAGAAAGGCAAAGCTGGCGGCATCACAATTCTGGACTTCCAATTCTATTACAAAGCTGTCATCATCAAGACAGTATGGTACTGGCACAAAAACAGACACATAGATCAGTGGAACAGAAGAGAGAGCCAAGAAATGGACCCTCAACTCTATGGTCAACTAATCTTTGACAAAGCAAGAAAAAATGTCCAATGGAAAAAAGGTAGTCTCTTCAAGAATTGGTGTTGGGAAAACTGGACAGCCACATGCAGAAGAATGAAACTAGACCATTTCCTTACACCACACACAAAAATAGACTCAGAATGGTTGAAAGACCTAAATGTGAGACAGGAGTCATCAACATCCTAAAGGAGAACACAGGCAGCAACCTCTTCGACCTCAGCCACAGCAACTTCTTCCTAGAAACATCACCAAAAGCAAGGGAAGCAAGGGCAAAAATGAACAATTGGGACCTCATCAAGAGAAAAAGCTTTTGCACAGCAAAAGAAACAGTCAACAAAACCAAAAGACAACCGACAGAATGGGAGAAGATATTTGCAAATGACATATCAGAGAAAGGGCTAGTATCCAAAATCTATAAAGAACTTATCAGACTCAACACCCAAAGAACAAATGATCCAATCAAGAAATGGGCAGAAGACATGAACAGACATTTTTCCAAAGAAGACATCCAAATGGCCAACAGACACATGAAAAAGTGCTCAACATCGCTTGGCATCAGGGAAATCCAAATCAAAACCTCAAGGAGATATCACCTCACACCAGTCAGAATGGCTAAAATTAACAAGTCAGGAAATGACAGATGGTGGCGGGGATGCGGAGAAAGGGGAACCCTCCTACACTGTTGGTGGGAATGCAAGCTGGTGCAACCCCTCTGGAAAACAGTATGGAGGTTCTTCAAACAGTTGAAAATAGAGCTACCATACGATCCAGCAATTGCACTACTGGGTATTTACCCCAAAGATACAAATGTAGGGATCCGAAGGGGTACGTGCACCCCGAGTTTATAGCAGCAATGTCCACAATAGCCAAGCTGTCGAAAGAGCCAAGATGTCCATCGACACATGAATGGATGAAGAAGATGTGGTATATTTATACAATGGAATATTATGCAGCCAACAAAAGAATGAGATCTTGCCATTTGCAACAATGTGGATGGAACTGGAGCGTGTTATGCTGAGTGAAATGTCAATCAGAGAAAGACATGTATCATATGACCTCACTGATATGAGGAATTCTTAATCTCAGGGAACAAACGGAGGGTTGCTGGAGTGGTGGGGGGTGGGAGGGATGCAGTAACTGGGTGATAGACATTGGGGAGGGTATGTGCTATGGTGAGCACTGTGAAGTGTGCAAGACTCTTGAATCACAGATCTGTACCTCTGAAGCAAATAATACATTATATGTTAAAAAAAGAAGAAGAAGAAGAAGAAATTAGCAGGAGGGGAAGAATGAAGGGGGAAATATCAGAAGGGGAGAAGAACCATGAGAGACGATGGACTCTGAAAAACCAAGGGTTCTAGAGGGGAGGGGTTTGGGAGGATGGATTAGCGTCATGATGGGTATTAAAGAGGGCACGTTCTGCATGGAGCACTGGGTGTATATGCCAACAATGAATCATGGAACACTACATCAAAAACTAATGATGTAATGTATGGGGATTAACATAACATAATAAAAAAAATTAAAAAAAAAACACATGACTTTACCGCTGACATAGAAATAATATATATAGATGAATTACACATAAAGATTTTTTTAAATTGAAAGTATAGTTGACATACAACGTTATATTTGTTTCAGATGTACAACATAGTGATTCAACACTTAGATATATTACAACGTGCTCATCACTCAGTGTAGTTCTCATCTGCCACCATACAAAGTTATTCCAGTATTACTGACTATATTCTATATGTTTTACTTTATATTCCCATGACTTACTTATTTTACAAAGTTTGTACCTCTTAATTCCTTTCACCTATTTTACCCATATGATTCCCACTCTCTTGCCCTCTGGAAACCACCAGTTTGTTCTCTGTATTTATGAGTCTGTTTCTGCTTTGTTTTGTTTTGTTTTTGAGATTCCACATATAAGGGAAATCATACACTATTTGTCCTTCACTGACCTATTTCATTTAGTGTAATACACACTAGGTCCATCCACATTGTTCCAAATGGCAAGACTTCAATCTTTTCTATGGTTAAGTATTATTCTATTCCACATCTTCTATAAGGGACTTTTAGTGTTTTCTTAAATTCAATTGTATGAGAATTCTCATCTTCCTATTAAGATATTAAGAATAGAATATAAAGACTAGAATAATTACTCCATTTATAACGATGCATTTATTCTTTTGAAACATATATTAATTATCTTATTTTAAGTAAAGAAATGACATGTTTTTTCTTACATCTAAAAACCATGACTCTCACTGGTATGTGGAGAATGGTTTATGAGGGAAAGTAGGAGCCCAGGAACAATATAAAAAGATGAGACCATGTAAGATCCTATGATAGTGATTCAGGTGAGTGAGATGGTGGTTTGATTTAGGATAATTGTATAGAAAGAACTGGATATATTCAAGAAATGTGGATATTATTTAGAGTTAAATCTATCATAGAATACAAATGGATATGATAAATGAGGCACACCAGACCAGAAACATGATCTAAGTTTTTGATATAAGCTACTGAATGGATATCTCCTGAAAAGAGACAGACAGATTTCAGAGCAGGTTGGTTCATGGAAGGTAATTCATGTGGTACTTCAATAATTCTGTTTTGAACATGTTAAGTCTGAAATGACTACTGGGTATCAAAATGGAAATTTTAAGTAAAAACTTGGATATAAAAATCTGAAATTTCAAGGAGAGGTCCAGGGTGAAAACATAGATTTGTATATAGAGACTTATAGATGGTAATGAAAACTATGGACCCAATAAAATTCCTGGGAGGATGACGGGCTAAAGGAGAGGACTTGGGCTACTCCAAACTTTGGCGTTTGAGTGGAAACAGAACTAGCAAACAAGCCTGAGAAGAGAGTCTGTGAAGTAGAGGAAAACAAGTAAGAAGGGATGTAATAGAAGCTAAAAAGTGTGAACATTGGCTTTGACATTTGAGAAAGACATACCCTGTTGACTGCAAACAAAATAAATAAACCAAAATATTGTTTCCATTAATTTGTATATTGATTATGTTTTTACCTTAAGCTTTTCAATACTAAAGTGAACAAGAAATTTGTCATATTGAAATATACAAATATGTTATTTTTATAATAGTTTTTTCCATTTGGGACGTTTGGCCAGCTTTCCAAAATGTGTCACTTTGATCTAATAGGTATTTACTCACTTGACCAATTTCATGTAATTATTTCATATATTTGAAACCTTAAAATTATCATTATCCAAAATCCTATTTCAGTGGAATAAATCTATTAAAACTATTGAACAAATACTTCATTGTCTCCTTATAAAAGAAATCAGTTGCTTTTTCATCTATATTTTATTTCAATTCAATGAACAATTACTGAGAACATACTGTTCTGGCTATTGTTCTTGTTCTTGGAAATTAAGAAGATAATAAGAGCTTACACTTTGTGAGAAGAATAGCAATCAGTATTGAATTTGGCCAGAGTGGCCAAAACAATAGCTGCTTAAATTAGATAGACATTTATTTCTCCTGTGTGGAAAAAAGAAATATCAAGGTAGTATAAGGGTGATAAAGATAATAATTATCTGGGACACAGTTCATGCCAGCTTCCTATACACACGGCTTCCATCTTATGACATCATTTGATTATATTCTGAATATTCTCACTATAGCAGGCAGAACAGAAGGCAGAATACAGGATCTATTCTTCCCTTTAAGGGCAATTCTTGGAAGTCTTATATAATATTTCTTATATCCCTTAGGTGAGAACTTAATCACATGGCACGACCACCTATGATGTAAGCTGGAAAATGTAGTCTTTCTTATGGGAAGTCTTAACAGCCATCTAAAAATTGGGATTTCTCTTACAAATTAAAAAGAAAAGAACAAGTATCAGGGGCAATTTTGCAGTATAGACATTCACATAAATAGATTTTCTAATAGATAATAAATGATTTGTCAAAAAATAATGTACAGAGTACCGAAGAACACACAAAAAAATGGAACCTCACCCAACCTGGGTAGAGTAAGAAAGATTTAATTTTCCTTAATCTGAATCTTGAATTAGAGTTATGCAGATAATTAGGAGTGAAGGGAGGGAAAGGTCTTCTAAAAAAGAAATTACAATGAGCAATAACACCCAAAAGAGAAATATGTCACCTTAGTAGGGATATACAATTAGGTAAGTTTTTTCTTAATGGAATAAGTAATTTGGGGTGTGCACACAACTAGAGAACTAGGCAGATGAAGCTCTCAGAGAGCATTGTACATTATGCTAAGGAACCTAGATTTGCTTTGTAGAATTCAGAACACTGTTAAAGGCCTTCAAGCAGAGGACTGACATGGCCCAAACTGCATTTTAGCTAGATTATTCTGTTAAGATTGCAGACAATGGATCTGAATCAGAACCATGTTGGAAGTAGGAACATAACTTAAATGATAACACAAGTCTTTGGAAAGATGATGAGAATCTGAAATAAGGATAGGTAATAGGGAGTGTTGTATAATAAAGACTTTGGCTGGCCTTTATCCCTGGTTCCTAGAAGGAAGCTCCCAAATCTTTGAAATTTCATGAGTGACAGGAGTATCTTTGCTATGCATGGTAGTCCCCTTTGACCATACCCAAATTTATGCTAATGAGGTGATTCAGGATCAGGGCTGGCCACACCAGAAAGAGCAACCATGTCATTAGAGGGCTGGGGCTTTGAGCCAATTGATATCTGACTGACCTCTGGGGAGGAGAGGGGACCAAAAGATTGAGTTCAACTGCCAGACCAATGATTCCATCAATCATGTTTGTGTAATAAAATCCCAATAAAAATTCTAGACATGGAGGCTTGGGTGAGCTTCCCTGGCTAACAGTATTCTGTGTGTATTGTTACACATCAGTGTGACAGGAGAGTGAGGTATCTTGACTCAATGAAGAACTTAGCACTTAGGATCCTCCCAGATCTCACCCTACACGTCTCTTCTTTGGCTGGTCCTGTTTTGCATCCTTTTCTGTTACATAAAAAAGCAAACAAACAAACCTGAAACTGTAAGTATAGCACATTCCCGAGTTCTGTGTTTTTCTAGTGAATTACTGAAACTGAGAGGGTAGTGGAAACCCTCAAGTTTGTTGCCAGTCTGACCTGGGAACTCCTGGGCTCAAGGCTGGTATCTGAAGTGAGGTTAGTTTTATGGAGGAATGTGCCCTTATCTTATAAAGTTTGGCCTGATTCTGGGAAATTAGTGTCAAAATTGCATTGTAGGGAGCAAAAGAGGAGAGGGAAGGAGACTTTAGGCATTTCAGGTCAAAGGAAGCTAGATTTGGTAATTGATAAAGGCCAAATATAAGAAATTACAATAGTACTCTAGGTTAAACATCAGTTGAATTTTATGTGAATTGGAGTTAGATGCTCACCTCAAAATATTTCATCATATTTACTACCATGAATGTCTGGTGAAACTTTTTAAAGTTTTACAGGCTGTGAGCCATTTCTTGTTTCATAGGACTACCCTACAGAAAGCAGGACATCCAGCATAATTGGTCCTTGCCCACTAAACATGCTCCTAATCATGGTAACCAATAACACCCCAGAAAATTTCCAAAATATATCATGTGTATTGGGAATGCCTGACTTAATGACATACAGTGAGAAAAAACATGTGGCCACAGGTAAAATGTGAGGGAAAACAAATTAAGCAGAGATAAAAAAAGCAATACAGGTACCTGACAATAAACAAAAAATAGCATACAAGGAAAAAGAGTATGATAAAATGGAAGCTGAGGGAATTTAATAAACAGCAAACAAATTAAAAATTGAGAATGTCTTTTGAAAGTGAGAAGTAAAGGATTATAAGTGACTTTTACATTGTAAGGCAGTTTTCACTAACAAGAAGGAGAAAAATTTCTGACTTTATAGATTATCTTGTTATCTGTTTTTCAGAATTAATAAATTTCAACTAATGCTAAATACTGGAGGAAGGGAAGGAATTCCATCTGGAAATTTACAAATCTAAGTATATAAAATTAAATGTTTGATGCAGCTAGTATAAAACACTAGAATGCTCTTATGTCTACCTTCTTTTTAAATATCTGAATTTCAGCATATAGTATGATTTATGTGCGTAACTAGAATAAGTAGATGGCTGGCCATACATTTTTTACTCTTCATCCAGATGTTTTGTCTACATTTATACAAACCATAAAGGTACATTTTCAAATAAAAGATGAAAATTCTACTTATCCAGCTAAATATGTAAGAAATAGGCAATATGAAGTTAATTTTTAAAATTTAATTTTGTTAGCTCTGCATTTAGAAATGTCTATGCATCTTTCACTGCTACTAATATAAAATGATATCTCAGCAACTATTTGTTGCTTTGATTTACCTACTAATTTTATTCTGGTTTTAACTAGGTAAAAAACAAAAGGCAACTTTAAGCTACCTTCACTTTAATTGAAGTTGAAGAAGATGTGGCTTAAACATCAGTCTGAGAAGTTTCTGGTAAATGAATTATATATTCCTTGACTGAGAAGTTTCTGGTAAGTGAATTATATATTCCTTCACTGCTAATTTTAAATAAATTAAATATTTATTTAACAAACTAGGTTAAAATGACAAAATTTATGTAATGGTTTGTACTTTCAAAGGATGATACTAAATAATATTGTTATATTTGTGCATATGTAGCAGAAGAATAATCTTTATAATAATTATTGGCTACCTGTTCCCTCATCTTATCTGGTTCTGTTGTATATTATTTGGAGGAGAAAGTACAATTTATATTGCATTTTGATACTGTGATTGTACAGGATTATCAGATCAATCTTTTAAATAAAAAATAATTAAATTTATAAAATTATCAGATGTTTCAATTAAATTGCCTAATTTGAACCATCATTTTATTTAAAATTAGTGAATTATAAATACATAGTTTGATTTATTTTTTCTTGTGGACTTAATAATGAATTAGATGATATTCATCTATTGCCTATCAGTCTTCTGCATAGTTGCCTCCAATGCAACTTAAATAATTTTTTACTTGACTTACTAATATCTTTTCCATTTAAGTTATCATGTAATAATATAGTCCTATCCTATGCCCATAACTTATTCTTCAAAGAAAAACATATATATATATTTTTAATAATTTTTATTGTTATGTTAATCACCATACATTACATCATTAGTTTTTGATGTAGTGTTCCATGATTCATTGTTTGTGCATAACACCCAGTGCTCCACGCAGAATGTACCCTCTTTAATACCCATCAGCAGGCTAACCCATCTCCCCAACCCCTCCCCTCTAGAACTCTCAGTTTGTTTTTCAGAGTCCATCGTCTCTAATGGTCCGTCTCCCCCTCTGACTTACTCAAGAAAAAAAAAAAAAAAGAAAAACATATATTTTATCATAGGAGAAATTATTTTGCTTTTGTGAATATAATTATCTATAAATGAGTTTAAATTTTACTACATATATTTAGTATTACCTTAATATAATGGAGTAAGTTTTATGCATCATAAAATTCTTTTATTATTTGTCTCCCTTACTTGTTCTCTACCTGATATATCCTTTAAGGATTCTAGCAGGAAAAAAAAGAAAAAAAAACACATTTAATGAACTGCAATGTTAGAGTAATTTATTTGTAGATTCTCTTAAGAAAATCTACCTCCAGACAATAATCCACACTTGTCTTCTGAACAGACCGACCTTTTTATTTGAGTTAATAGAGTTTGCTTTATCTTCTCACGCAACCCTCTGTACAACAAATAAACATATTCATACACAGATACAAACTCAGCAAGAGGGAGAGAGAGACAGCCAGTGGCTGTGGAAACACTGCTTCCTGTGTTCTTCCCATAAATCCCTTGTGTAATTACCACTCAGGCCTTGTCACACCTTTATTTAAAGAATTACATGACATAATTTTATTTTCCTTGAAAGTTAAATATTTCTTCTGACCCTTGATAAATTTACTTTTCCATGATAAATACTGGGTTTCAAAGAATGAAGTATAGATTCTACTCCATTGAAATCAGAACTCTGCTATCAGGAGAGGTCTTTTGAAGATCAATGTGGACTTCCCACCAGAGTGAGGTCACCAGTGAAAGCCCTACCCCAAATGTACCATCTGTGCATCTGTTTCCTTTATACCAATATACCAATTCTTTTTTCTTAATTTGTTTACAGGCATATTTATAATTTATAATGCACTGGGAACATAAAGATGAAGCAGAACCGGGCCCTGTTCTCAGAGCTGACTTTTAGCTATTGTTTCTGATCAGGCCCAGCACTTCCTATGCCTGACCAGATTAAACAATAAATTTATTTCTTATCTCTTAGCTTTTAAAACCATATTTGAATGACTGTATCTGCCAGTAGAGTAGAATAAAACCCTCATAGTCAGTCACTGGGTTCCTCAAGAGTAGATACTGACTTTATTGATTCAACTTTTAAGTTATTTTAAGAGACAGAAAACTTATACCTGCAATTCTGCTTGACTTTCTTACAACTGACAGTTTTCTCCCATTTTCTACTTCTCAGAATAAGAATTCAATCAGCTTCCAAGATAATTTTCAGAGTGTCTCAGAGAGGCTAGAGGAAGTATACTTGAAATGAAGCTTATTGCTTCCCAATTGTCTGGGTGAAAATTACACATTATTATGAGCAAAATGCCACGATTTCAGGTAGCCCATGTAGACATCTTCCTCATAATAGTCACCAGTTTCGATGACCACATAGACTGCATCTCTGCTGCCTTCAAAATCTGCTCACTCTATTTCCAGACGTTTCTTTTTCAAACCAAACTTAAAACCACAGATCACCTGTATTCTCTCTTTCCAAAACTCATCCTTACAGAAGTATATTATATGAAAGAATTTGTTATCACACACTTCTGATTTGAATGAAAAATTATAACACACTGAAAAGAAAGCATATAGTTCAGAAAAACTGACTCAGAACTTCATCTTTGTTTTCAAGCTTCTATTTCTACTACAATAAAATATATTCTTCCAGGTGAATTTCTCAATTAGGTTAAAGTATATATATATATATATATATAATTAATAGTAAATCATTTGAAATAAATTGACATTTTTCTCATAGCAGATATTTAATAAAGTGTCCTAAACCTGTAGGTTGTTACCAAAAAAAAATCTGTAGAGGACAGGATATTTTTAGAGATTATGCAAAATTATAATGAGTATGTAGGTTTGGGAAAATATAGGATAGCTCTTTAAACATAGAGGTAAATTGCAATTTGGCTTCTCTTATAGGAATCAGATAACAAGAAGTATATTCATGAATAAGTGTGATACACAGGAATTTGTCATGTATGTGGTGACACTAAATATATGGATTGCCCCAGTGAATATATTATTGGATAATTTAACTTTATTTTTAATCTTAACAGCTAAATCCAGGATTTATCATTAGGACTTAATGTTTTTGTTTCTTAGTGGAGTAAGAATTTTGCTAAAGACTTCAGTTAAATCAATTTCATGGTAGCTTTATCTCTGTTTCATTCGAATTGATATTATCTTGATCTTGAGGGTTTTTTTTTCCAGTTGTTATCACACCAAAGCTAATAAGTTTTGTCCAAATTTTGAACAGGCAATATTGATTTTAGCACCTTTCTAAAATCTGTAAAGAAAAGCTCTACATGTTCTCTCATATCATGCCTCATTAATATATCTATATGATATATAATATCTCATACTAACATATGAGATGTTAATATATATTTTAAACATATAATTAATACATATTTAGATATTAGTATATGAGCTATTATATATCATATTAATCTTCTAAAGCTTCTGAAGTTACCAGTACAGTGTAATGGGGTATAACATATATTACTACTTTAACAGGTTACAGTGAATGTGTTTTGAAAGATAGTTTAATAAGATTAGAATAAGAACTAAGGCTTTGTCTTGCCCTCAAGTAATTCCTAGTTAAGTATTGGTTGAAACTATAATAAAAAGTATAAAATAATAATAACATAAATAAAACCACCTACCCTATTACCAGAAAAAGATAACTGCTATAACAAATAAATACAACATTCTGATGGCAAATATAATAAAGTTTTATCATCATTCCAACAGTAATCCAATTTCTGGGTAGGCAAGTCTCCTGGACATGTACAGTTTTTTCCTTCATTTTCTATTTGTCAAGCAGTGTTTTAGGCTCCTTCCAATTTTTTAAAAAGATTTTATTTATTTATTTGCGAGAGAAAGCACACACATACGAGAGAAAGAGGGAGAGAGAGCACAAACGTGGGGGAGGTGGGAAGAGGGAGAAAGAAAGACAGACTCCCCACTGAGCAGGGAGCCCAATGCAGGGCTCCATCCTTGGGCTCAGGGATTACGACCTGAGCTGATTAACCGACTGAGCCACCCAGGTGCCCCTCCTTCCATCTTTTGACTCTGTCAAAAGCAATGGAACCCTCTGCTCCCAGTCCCTATCAGGGAAAGAAAGAATGGAGGATTTTGCAGATTGGCTTTTTTTTTTTTTTTTTTTTTTTTGAGTCTGGCTTTGTAGAGTATACAGCTGACCCTTGAACAATGCAAATGTTAGGAGTGCCAACACCCTATGCAGTAAAAAATGGGCATGTAACATCTGACTCCCCCAAAACTTAACTACTAAAAATCTTATTATTGACCAAAGCCTTACTGATAACATAGTCAATTAACACATATTTTGTACATGTATTATATATTATGTTCTTACACTAAAATAAGCTAGAGGAAAGAAACCATCATTAAGAAAGTCATAAGGAAGAGAAAATACACTTACAGTACTGTACTGTATCAATGCCATACATTTATACAATTATTGAAAAAAATCCATGCATAAGTGGACCCATGTAGCTTAAACCTGTGTTGTTCAATGGTCAACTGTATATAAATAACTTCCACCATTATTCCATTGGTCAGTACTCAATCTCATCACTCCAGCAAGCCAAACTGTGAAATATAGTCAGGCTACGCATGTAGGAGAGAAAGGTAAAACATTCAAAATCTAGCCAGTCTCTGCCATTAACTGCCAGTTTGGCTACCAAATATCCATTTCACCATTCCTCCATACCTGGGACACATCACCTCCTTCCTAAGTGAGGTAACTCAAAAATCCCATCTAACTACTAGTTGACCCTATTCTAATAACCACAATTAACTACTAGCCCATGTTTTCCAGGTGATGAGTAATTGTTTGTATTTGTTGTTTGTGGTATGAACTGAAAATACATGTTATTAAAAATTATATGCATCCCCACACCCAATGTATAATGATAAAGTGAGGGTGGGATAAGTGTAATAAAATTTGCCCAGAATGGGCAGAATGGAAGATGCAGAGTGGTCACAGCTTCATAGGAGTTATTAGAATCTGTTGGGCATGCATTATGAAAGTCTAACTTGGGCATGCATTATGAAAGTCTAACTTGGGGTGAGGAAAATGTCCTGTACACTCTGGTCTTGTTCTCTGATAACACCCCCTCAAAACAGTCTTTCTCATGGTTCCTTCCTCTGCTCCTTAGAAAGTACCACTAACTAGATTTTAGGGGTAATGTCAGTGTTGGTGATATAAATTTAGGAGACATCAAAAAATAGAAGGTGTAAACTTACAGAACCAGATGAGTTCACTCAGGCATTGTACATAGCACATAGCTAAGGAAGAGAAAAGGGCCAAAGACAGAACTCTAGGGGATTCCAACAATTAGGAAGAAGTCTGGAGAATCTGGCAAGGAATCTAAGAAGAAGTTATCAGTGAGGTAGAAAGAAAACTGGGAGACTGTCAAGTGCTGAATTCCAAAAAAAAGAAAATATTTCAAGAAAAAAAACCAATCAATGCTCTCCCAGGTCAGATAAGATGAGGGCCAAGAGTAAACCAGTGAATTAGGTTAAATGAAGGCCATTTCATGGCCTCAACAGGAGCAAAGACTTTGGAATAGTAAAGGTAGATCTAACTTGGTTTTAGAGAAAACAGAACAGCAAAATTGGGCATTTACTTGAGGAAGAGGGGGAGATGAGCTATATTAAGGAGTGAAATATGATAGCATATTTATAAATAATGCAGTAAAAAGAGGAAAATCAAAGAGATAAGAGAAAAAAGAATATAGAACAATATATGATTGAGGCGAGAAGGGATGGAATTTTTGTACATACAAGGAGAGCTGGTCTTAGAAAGAATCCATCCTTTTTGAAGAAAAAAATGGGTTTCTGGATTAGTAGAAAAAATAAAGCTGTTCTTTCCTGATTCCTTCATTTTTTTTCTAAGAAAAAGGAAGTAGGACAACTAATTTAGGGTGAGGAGTGGGCATTTGAGATGAGAGGAAAAGGAAAAAATATTTTTCTCAGAAAAGTTTATACCCTTCTCAGTACTGACCCTGAGAATTGTTTTAGCAGAAGCTTGAAGGTCAATGGGGCAGACCTTGGCTGTGGTGTTGGATGCAGGTTAGCAGGCTGCTTAACCACAAGGGGTGGGAGGTGCTTAGCCTGCGGTGCTAGCCTAAGCAAAAGCATAGTTTCTGTCAGGTTTGGACAGCTTCTGAGTGCAAGTTGCTGCAGCTCGATCTTGAACTTTATAGGCACAGTGAAGCAAAGAGCTGCTTTTTAACTTCAAGGCAGCTGATTCCCACATATCCTATAGAGCAGTGCTTCTCAAACTAGCTTTGGTGAAAGAACATTTTTCACTTCTGTTACTTTTTTAAACTTGAAATTCATCTTGGACCAACACTTTTGTAAAATATAATGTCAATTAACTATTTCAAAAAACTGAATTGAAAATACGTACAAAAAATATAAGCCTCTGTGTTTGTCATTCTATTCAACGGATAAAAAAATATTCTCCAATAAATATAATCAGAACAAGCATAAAACAGTGAAAAATAAGAATTACAAATTTAAAGACATTATTCATTGAAATTATTTATATACATGATGAATATAGAGAATCTCCCCTGTGGTCATAACTTGTTCTTCAAATGTGACTCAACAAAACTCACATGTGAAGTAGTGATTCCCTATGTTAAGGCACCTAAAGTCACACTTAGAACAAATTTACATACATTGATATTTAAAAGTTTTACAGTGACAAATGAACTTCTCTTTTCTTTTTGCTTGTTAACTTATCTAATATAGGTTGAACGAATGCTACTTACAGGGGATAATGATATCTAAACCAATTCAATGTTTTGTTTTGTTTTTCATTCTCCTTGCTTTGACTCAATGCAGAAATCAGTCTGACATAAGTAGGTTAACAGGAACAAAAGAAAAAAAAAATAAAGCAGTTTTAGCAAGCTTGGATACTCACTTTAAATTTTATTCAGAAAGAAGCAAGAAATGTTATACTTTTAAAATTCATGCCCAATACTTTACTAGTAACCAGGTCCAACAATTTATTCTATAAAGTTATTGTTACAGTTAAATTATCTCCTGGCGAAAGAAATAGATTCTAGATTCATTAATTTCCTATTCATGTATCTTCATTTGATTGAAAATAAAATTCAAAATATGCTATCAAATTTTTGAGGTGTTTGGTGACAGCTTTCCACAGATTTGCAAAATCAAAATTATCACCTACTTCATGGATAATTGTTGTTTATCAAGTATGGCTTTAATAATCAGTAGAAACTGTTCTTTCAGGCTTTCTACTTGCATTTACCCTTTGTTAGTGGATGCTCTTGGTGCCTCATGCAGATCTCTTTGGTCAGATTCCCTTGTTGCTGAGAGTGCTACTAGAGCTCCCAGTTTCACCCTTCTGTTCCATTACTCTCCAGAACTCTCCATTCGGTTAAGCTAAGTCTAAACTTCAGTTAAACCCATCACTTAGTCTAGCTTCCTCTCTTGATTTATTCTGCTTTCCTCATTCCCCAGTAGGTTTTACCAGAGAACATACCCTCCATAAATCCCTGGAGCAGGAACCCACAGGTTCTGGTTATAGGGAAACTAACCTAAGACCTAATGACACAGACTGCTGTTATTCTGTATTTTTAAACTTTGTAAGAAGTCCGCAACACTCAATCACTTAGAAAGAAGACATTAGACATTATGCAAAATTAGATTTGTCTCCCAGAAATGGTTATTGCATATTGGCAAAATTAAAATTCTGCTAGGATATTTCTCCCTGTTGAATTTATATTCACAAGTATTAAAGTCTGAAAACATCCTGGAGAGGATTGATCTGATACTTTATTTTTCCAAGAGTCTTTCCCTCAGAAACTACTGAGTTTCTGCCATTGTTTTTAGCAACACTAAGTACTGATTATAGGAACATAATTTTTGCCTGAGGAACTGCTTTTGGGAAAAGGGTTGGCTCGCTTTTAAATTTGGTGAGCGTGGGACTAATTCTACACTAATTTTGCAAATGTTATCATTTTTAAGTTTCTTTAAAAGTGAGGTACATTGGAAACTTGACATGAAATTAATTCCTTTTGTGAGGCCATAAATATTTCATAATAAATCTTATTCCAGTGAGAGATAGCCTAAAAAGTCTACATAAGCATTGAATCTTCTGGCTAAGATTGAACAAAGTATGAAATTGAAGAGGATATTTTTGGCTTTAATTTCTTTGGACATTTAACTCATGGGGGAAAGGGATTTTGATTTTACTAATTACTTTAGACTCCAACTTATAAAGACGTTTGATTTGTGGATTTTCCTTTCTCCACCTCCAGGACAGAGTAAGGGCTAGGAATAGAGATAATGGAATTTGATTATGAGAATGGGCTTATATGTAAATTTTGACCATGTCTATCAAGGTGATATTTTATTATTGGAATATTTTAATCTTGTCATTTGATTTCACTGCAGAATGTATGTTAGATTTTACTGGACTACATGGAATGTCAAAATGTGGAATAAGTTATAAAATAAGGTGGCTTGGAGTTTTGTCTTTTTTAAAAAAAATTCTATTCTGACTTATTTCAGAGACTTTTGGCAGTAAATGTGATATGTCCATCAGTAGTCCCAGGAGAATCCCCAAAGAAAAAAATGACTGGCACTGAGGAGCTAGTCATAATATTGGTATAGGACTTTGCAATGAAACAGTTTATCTCCTTCCCCAGATGGTGGGAGTGTAGACCACAGCTGTAGATGGATAGATCTGTTAGGTTAAGAGAAACAAAACCTGTCTCCCCTTATCTGTGATCATACTAATTGACTGTTTTACTTTACAAAGTTTTGGGGTAATATTCTTACATAGCATTAGATAACTAGAAACCTCCATGTCAGGGGCTGCTCTGGAGATGTGTTGGCCAATGTGTATACATCTGAGATTCAGGAAAAACACAGAATGATAGGTCATATGCTATAGCTTAGAATTTTCCATTATAGAGGGTTATTTTATGTCCCCTTTGAAAAATATTCTCTTTTTTCTCAATTGAATCAGAACTTGGGCAGGGAACAGGGGTGCTATTTATTGGGGGACCTGTAAAGGTTTCAACAATGTAATTCAATTAAAGAAAAAAGCATGAAACTATAAATTTAGCCAAGTAGGAAGTACAGATAAAACCCCGTTTTTATTTTTATGCCTTGAAATTATACAGTCAATCCTAAAGCAGCTAAACTATTCAATACCATGCATGCACTTTATGAAAAGCTGCTTTTCAAAATTATGCAATGCAAAAGCACTGAGCCCCATAGTGATATAGCTGAATGCTTAGGTTCTAAAATGCTAAAATGTCTTAGGTTTAAATTTCCACTGTGATGGTAAATGGGAAAAGTAATATATCATCACATGATTAAAATGTATGCAATTTTTGATTACCAAAAATAAAAAATAAAGTGTTTTCCCCTCAAAAAAACTATTATTAAATTTATACTGAAGTAATTGAGAGATATGTTCCACAGAATTAGCAGGAGTTTGCAATAAACTACTATTTGCATTTTAATGCATAGTTTTATATGGATCCATTACGCGAAGCAAGTCTTGAATAATAGCTCCAGAGTTGGATGGGCCTAATTCACTTTATGTGAAATACAGCCAATCTAAAAAATTTATTTTCTAGAAGTGGGGGGCTGGATGACCTTCAAATATATGGCTATTTGGAAAAAGAGAGAAAATTAATGGGAATTCACAAGGCAAACAAGATAGGAAACTATATCAGGTTAGTAGAACCCTCTGCTGAACCTAATAGAGGAAACATGTAGAAAGTTATTAAATAAGAGAAACTAACATAGAGAAATGGAAAATCTCTGAAGAGGTAGTTGAAAATGCATGGAAAATTGGTATCTACAGTAGAAAAAGAGTGGATTTCCTAGACGGATGATATGAGAGCAGGGCCAACTTCAGTTATATAGGGCCCCATGCTAAGAAGGTCCTGCACTTTATTTAATGGTCTACTTTGGCTTTCTTGAAATCATTCATTTTTGAACAAGCGTCCCTCATTTCATCTAGCACTGAGTTGTGAGCATCTTTGGTGGAGGTGGAGGGGACAGTTTCCATCTATGCCATCCACTACTATCTTTTAATGTCCAGTTTATTATAATAGAACATAGGGCATTTTGGGTTCAAATTCTAGCTTTGCTACCTACTGTATGATAATTTTAGATAAATTATTTTACTCCTCTGATTCTTAGTTTCCTCATCTGTTAAACAGGAATAAGCTGCTAATGTACTACATTGAATACTTACATATACATATATGTAATTATATATTGCATAAATACATATCAAAACTTTATATGATATAAGATTTCTTCTGAAGGTGGTTTCTAAAGTAGTTTGAAAGTTTCATATGCTCCTTGGCTTTGGCATCTGTGATCTTCAAAGGCATGGGTTGAATAGAACAAAGGAATAAAAAGAGGCTATATCATGGTAGTAGAGAATAATGAGAAACTGAAGAATAGAGGTGAGAAAAGAGATCATTTGAGTGGGAGATGTGTTGGAAAAGGTGAAAAGGGGAACCAATGGCCAAGCAACAAAATGGAAGATTGACTTTTATGGAGAATTGTAGGCACTGAGAAACTTCCAGTTTTGGCATGGGTGATAGACTTTTAAGAATGAGAATATCTGTTATCTAGGAGGATTATAAGACTTTGATGAAAGATCAACTCATTACTATAACGTTTCACTAACCTTTGTCATACACATAAATCCCAGCTGCAAATGTTTCCTAGGAAAATCAGAATTAAATGAATTCTACATGGAGCATTGGGTGTTGTACATAAACAATGAATCATGGAACACTATATCAAAAACTAATGATGAAATGTATGGTGATTAACATAATAAAAAAAAGAAAAAAATGAATTCTACAAGTGGATGGCATGTATTTAAGGTCAGAGAGAATATGTAGGACAAAAATGAAATCAAGAATAAGGTGGATAAAATAATGTGGAATACCACTGAACATTAAGCACCTAAGACCTTATGAATTTTGGAAAACTGTAAAGAAATCTGCACAACATGAGTTAAATAACTTGCACAAACATGAGTTAAGTAACTTTTCCCAACTTTTGTTAGAACCTTAAAGTACAAGGGAGGGTGCCTGGGTGGCTCATTTGGTTAAGCGACTGCCTTCGGCTCAGGTCATGATCCTGGAATCCTGGGATCGAGTCCCACATCAGGCTCCCTGCTCAGCAGGGAGTCTGCTTCTCCCTCTCACCCTCCCCCCTCTCATGTGCCCTCTCTCTCTCATTCTCTCTCTCAAATAAATAAATAAAATCTTTTTAAAAAAAGTACAAGGGAAACTTACTTGATGTATGACTGATTTATAGTGGTTCAAATTAATGACAAAGATTGTAATCCCTACTACTGTGCCATATTCACATATATATGAGAAACTTTGGAAGTTAATGTAGGTGCTAAATTAAAAATTGCTACATGTTGTATACCATAATATGATAAAAAAGAATAAGAGTTTTAATTTGGGATAATAACATTAAATTGGAGAAAATAAGTATTTCTAAGGCTTTAGATGTCTGAGATGCTGTAATTTTCTTTCTTAAAATTTCATTCTTAATTTATTCCTTAAATTCAAAGGAATTATTTGAGCTTTAATGTTCAGGAAATCAAATAGGTGCCTACTTACATAGAGACTAGATTTTTGAAGAAATTCAAAGTGGATGAGTTCTAGTTTTGTTTGTAGGGATAACCAAGAGAATTATCTATATAAGGATAACTATTTTCTACTGTATAAAATAATCCCTATTAAATATAAATTAGGATATCTTTTACCTATATTTTATGCTATAGAGTTTAAGAGTTGAAAAATCACATGATTAAGTGAGTTCATTTAATTATGAATTAGGGCTTGTTAAAACACAGATTGCTAAGCTTCAACTCCAGAGTTTCTGATTTATTAAGCCTAGGGTGGGATATAAATTCTGTATTTCCAACAAGTTTCCTAATGGTGCTGATACTGCTTGTCCAGAAACCACATTTACAGAAGCTCTGCTTATCACTGGTCATCAAAGAAAAGCAAATTCAAACCACAATGAAATACTATATTCTCTGACTAGAATGGCTAAAATTAAAGAGATTAATAGCAGACAATGCTGGTGATGATATGGAGCAACTGGGACATTTCACCATCATTGGAGCATGAAGTGGTAAATCCCTTTGGAAAACTGTTTGGAAATGTCTTATTTAGTTCAACATTCACCTATCCATGCTCAGCAAATTTACTCTTTTTCAACTTACTCAAGAGAATTTTAAACATACCTCTCCAAAATGACTTTTTTTGAAAAATGTTTATAACAGCTTTGTTTATAATAGCCCAAAATTGTAAACTAGTCAAAGGCCTGTCAATAAGAGAATGGATGAATAAATTGTGGCATATTCATACAATGGAGAACAACTCAGTTACAGAAAAGGTGAACTACTGATATACACCCAACAACGATGATTTTTAAAACCATGAAGGTGAGTGAAAGAAGCCAGACATCATAGAGTATATACTGTGTGGTTGTATATACCCAAAGAAAAAGCAAAACTAATCTGTGGAGATAGAAACAAATGAGTTGCCCTTGGAGCATGTTGATTGAATGGAAGCTGATACAAGGTGATCAAATCCTAGATTATGGAAATGTGCTATATATTGATTGGGTTGGTGATGACTGGTGTATACATTTATCAAATCTCTTTGAAGTATTTATGGTATTAAGATCTGTGCCTCTTACGTATATAAATTTGATTTCATTAATAAACATCAAACTTATTTTGTGTAGCATTAGAGTATAGGTATAACTGAAATACTAGAAAAAGTCAATGATTCCATAAAGAACTCAAAAGCTATAATCACTGGTCAACACTGGTCAACAGTTCCTTAAGAGGAGTCCAAGTTTGATGATGTACATCCTCCCACATATAGGCCTAATTGGGAGAACCTGAAACAGGTTCTCTGTGTTCAGAACCTGAAACAGGTTCTGTGTGGCAGCCACTGAAGAGAAAGAAAGGATATAATTTAAGGGACCCTGTAAAGGAAAACCTCTTCTGTGTTTCTCCTCCACTCTCAATACTTCATTTCTGACATCTCCGTGACCAGATGTGGGTTTTTTCCCTATTACCAAGCAATTCTCCAGCTCTCTGGACACCAACTGGGTGTCTTATAATTCAGTTCTGACACTACCTGCCTGGATATAGTGTCAGATCCCACAGGTTAAAGACTCAGTCCCACGAACCTGTCCCCTCCCACTACCACTTCAGATACTAATCAAAAGTAACAGTTATTGCCTATACTTCGACCAACTGGCTATAAATCAAAGATTCCCTATGACCCTCCTCCTCATATTTGATTAATTTGCTAGATAGCTCACAGGACTCAGGAAAACACTTATTAGACTACTGGCTTATTATAAGAGGATATAACTCAGAAATAGCCAAATGAAAGACATGTTCAGGGCAAGGTATAGGGGCAGGGGTGCAGAATTTCCATTCCCTTTCCAGGCACACCACCTCCCCAGGACCTCTACATGTTTACTGTTAAAAGGAGATTTTCCACAGATAATTTACTGATCTTCTAAGCTTCTATTCAGCAATTCAGGAATCAAGTAGCATCCAATCTAGCAGAGAAAGGAAGTCCAAAGAGCTATGCACAAGGCAAGAGAGTTTTATAGATTAAAGTGAATAAGAACAAGGAAGTTATAATGGGCATTTGCTGATTTGTTAAAGCAAGGTTAGTTTATATGGAGCAAAGGGAAGTCTTGGAGCTGGGTCAGGTAACTTGTCCTGAGTATGCAAGCACTGAAGCACTGTAGGTTGACCTTGGGCTTCTTTCTCTTGGAGAGGTAAACACAGAAACTTGGGTAAGTTTTGGTGTGCTGATATGAGCTTAGCATGAGTGACTCCATCTTGGGTCTAATCTGGTTTCTTTCACATTACCAACCCCAAAGCTCTCCAAATCCCCTCCTTTTGGGTTTTTATGGAGGTTTCATTACCTAAGCATGATTGACTAACTCACTGGCTACTGATGATTGATTCAATTTCCAGCCCCTCTCCCCTTCCCTTCACCTGGTGAAGGTGGAATAGGGCCGAAGTTCCAGCCCTCTATTCCTAGACTGGTACTCCCGGCAACCAGTCTCCATCTTTAGGGGCTTTCCAAAAGTTAACAATTAACTATGGTATAGTTGAAAGGGACTTGCTGTGAATAACAAAAGGCAACTTCATTTCTCTCATCCCTTACGAAATTCCAATGGTTTTCGGATCTCTGTCCCAGAAATAAGGATGGAGACCAAATACATATTTCTTAATAAAAATTACAATACACAGACTCCAACAAGTTGGACTGCCAGGAAAGATCTTAAATATCTCAGTAAGGATCCATTAGTGTCTTTTTATGTAAAAAGTCATAACCAATCTGCATACAATTTTGGCTAATTTTTCATTCAGTTTTCTTGTTATGTATCTTTTTCTGGACAAGTGTTTTTTAATTCTGGCTGCAATTTAAAATCACCCACGGTTCTTTAAAAACATATCAAAACCCAAGACTGCCCTAGAACAATTAAGCAAAATATACAATGGTTAAGTTTGAAAACTGATATCTTTCAAAGGACCACCCTCTCCTGCCAAAGGTACTAAATTGGGAAGACAAGTTTTAACATTATGGCTTTGAATGTTGATCTGGTATCATATCCCTTTTCCTCTATTCTCTGTATACAGATTTGTTCTAACTCTGACTTCTGCCATTCTGCCTGTTTGTTGATAATTACTACTTAGGTTATAGCTGTTGCAGACCAGGGCAATTGTAGCCTATTTCTCTCTCACTAATTATTGAGTCTTCATACCTGCTAGTCTTATTCTGCCTACATCCAGCTAACTGGAATCACTGAGGCTATATATAATGTTGGTGGTTTCCTGGTTTGAAACTTGCTGATTCTATGGAAAACAAGCTCTTCAAATGTAAAGCTGTCTGAAAAACCACTGTCAAATATTTTATCTGGTCCTATTTCTAGTTATATTTACCCTATGTTCCTTGAATACCAGAAGTAACATGGAGAAAAAGTACCATCATCATTATGCAGAAAATATGTTTGGGAAATTAAGGGGAGAAATAGTTTTCTGCTTCTTACTCGTAACATGCATCCAAATTAGCTTTAAAATCACCTGCCAATGTTCATTAAGCCAAAAACATATTTGAAAGAGTTGGTTGAATGGAAATGTGGGTTGAAGTGCCAAGTCTATTCTTTTTTAACACCATTTAGGCTATTTACACAGTAACTGCTCTTAGGAGGTTTTATTTTGGTTTTAATAACAGCATTGGTTCTAAGAGTCTACCAAAACTTCCTCTTATATCTTAACTTTTTAAACAGGTATTTAGCATCCTAGCATTGCATTATGTACATAATTTGGATATGACCACTGAATTAAAGGAGAATAGCTTTCTTTGTTGGTACTATAACACAGGAGGAGTCACATTTTTCACCTAGAAGTAGGAAGGACCTGACAGTTCAGAAAGAGGGGTTCTGTTGAACATGGATAAAACTGTGCCAAAGTTCAGACAGTTTTCTTTTTACTCATGGTGATGCAGGCATAAACATCTTAAATTAATTATGTGAATTGACAAGTACTCACTCTTAATTCAATGTGAACAGTTGATAAGATTGAGTTAATAGTGAGATACAATCTGTTTGGATGATTTCCCACCTGCTCAGGAATCAAAAGGCCATAAGGAATGGAAAGAAAAAAGAAGTTTGTTTGGCATCTCCATGTGTCCTTTTCTTCATTGTCAATGCCACCTAAAACAAATCTGATTTATTCAGGTTTAAATCTGCATTCCCAGCACTATTTACATTGGGAAAAGTATAATTTGCATGTCACCATCTGTGGAGAAAGATTATTAAACAATAAAGGATTAAGAGATAAACAGCAAAGCCAGGTAGCAATACGTTGAGTCCAAAATTTAAATGCTGAGAATCTAAAAGATTTGTTTAAGGGTTTTTGAATTGTTTTAGGGTGCTGACTCTGTTTTTGGAATTGAAAGAAGTATAAAAATATGGAAAAACGCTTTGTTGTTACAGTATCGATTCTAGGAGTTTATTTTTTTATTAATATGGTCATATTTTAAGTTTTAATTTATGCTATGCCAACTTAGTTTCTTCCCTCACTTGAATTTCAATGTGCTTTATATGAGACAATTTGTAACCTTTATAACACTTAAAAAATAAACTCTATGTCCAATTAACATTTATCCTCAAAGCCAATCATTAAGGCTTTAAATAAACATCAAGGTCATTAATTTTGTTTCTTTTTAAATTTCTGTTTTCAAAATTAATAATTGTTTGCCTATACATCAGTTTTCACTTTGAGGAAAACCATGTATAAGAGAAAAAAGGGGGCGCCTGGGTGCCTTCTTCTCGGTCATGATCCAGGAGTCCTGAGATGGAACGCCACATCAGGCTCTCTGCTCAGCAGGGAGTCTGCTTC
The DNA here is from genome assembly GCF_037043125.1 of Eumetopias jubatus. Classification (NCBI taxonomy): domain Eukaryota; kingdom Metazoa; phylum Chordata; class Mammalia; order Carnivora; family Otariidae; genus Eumetopias; species Eumetopias jubatus. The sequence goes on along the minus strand of NW_028274818.1, from coordinate 20,330,838 downwards.
TCCCTCTGTCCCTCAACCCACTTGTTCTCTCTCTCTTTCTCTCTCTGAAATAAATAAATAAAATCTTAAAAAAAATAAAAAAGAAATGTTTTTATGTTTCAGACATGTATTGGGATTTCACAGACAATCTTATATTATTGGTATCCTATCACTCACCTCCACAATACCTATCTCAGGTAAAATTTCCAGAGCAGTATTTCGAGCAAAGCAGATGGAAGCATTTTAAATGTAAAAAAACTTAATTTGCCAATCTGTGAATAGAGAGCTATTGGCTCTAAACAAGATACAATTCCAGATTTTGTGAGTAAGCTCAGTAAAAGTCATTCTCTATAATGAAAATTGATGAAAAATCAACATAAAATGAGTAAGATAAAAATGACAACAAAAATCAACTTGATAAATGTTATGCTTATTCAGAGAAAGTCTCTGCCAGCTCTCAAAAATGAGTCAAAACATTACTGATGGGAGTTAATTGGTGACGGCAAAATGTCAAAATCATATTGAGGTAAGGTTGGAGTTACACCGGAGTCTAGAAAAAAGGAAAACAAAAGAATGAGAAACTATTCATAGGTGTTCTTACTCTTACTGGGGTGTGATTGCTTTTGCTAATCACTACTCCACAATGTAGGAATATCCTTGAAATAAAAAAGGATAATTCACCAAGCTAATATTCCTTTATAGCTTATATTGTACAACATCTTCAACTTCCTTTATTCTGGTACAATACATTTTCTGGGTTGATTTTTCTCTCCTAATTTTATAATTACTAAACAAGAGGGGATGCTAAGTATTTTTGACAGATGTTCTTTCTTTTCTTTCCCCCTTCCTTCCCTGCCTCCTCCCTCCCTCCCTACCTCCTTACCTCCTTCCTTCCTACCTCTTTTTCTTTCTTCCTTCCTTCCTTCCTTTCTTTCTTTCTTTCTTTCTTTCCTTTCTTTCCTTCTTTCTTTCTTTTTCTTTCTTTCTTTCTTTCTTTTTCTTTCTTTCTTCTTTCTTTCTTTCTTTCTTTCTTTCTTTCTTTCTTTCTTTCTTTCTTCTCTTTCTTTCTTTCTTTCTTTCTTTCTTTCTTTCTTTCTTTCTTTCTTTCTTCTTTCTTTCTTTTCTACCAGGTCTCTCATTTTATAGCTTGTTTATAAATTTCCCTATTGCAAGTTTGGTTAGTGTAAATTGATAACCTATGAATACAATTGAAACAGTCTCTATTTGCATGCAATCATCTAGATTACAAAATAAATAAAATAAAAACAGATTGTTTTCAGTTCCTGATGATGTAATTAACTTCAATGTCATCTCCCAATCTTTACTCACAAATATTTATATGGGCATTAATAGAGTTATAAATATGTGCTTGCAGAATGATAATCATATCAATAAGTTGGCTAATAGGTAGTTAAACATTAAGAATAGATGTCTCATTGGGCGCCTGGGTGGCTCAGATGGTTAAGCGTCTGCCTTCGGCTCAGGTCATGATCCCAGGGTCCTGGGATCGAGTTCCGCATCGGGCTCCCTGCTCCTTGGGAGCCTGCTTCTCCCTCTGCTTCTCTCTCTCTCTCTCTTTCTCTGTCTCTCATGAATAAATAAATAAAATCTTTAAGAAAAAAAAAAGATGTCTCATAATACAAAGCAGTAATACATAGCTGGGGAAAAGAGTCAAAAAGAGAGTGAGGAAGATGTAAAAGAAAATATCAAAGAATGAAAAGTAGGAGTTGACAAGAGTAGTGATGGAGATAAGCTAAGTTGGATAGCCTTTTTTAAAGTATTCTTTTTTTAAAAAAAGATTTAATTTATTTCAGAGACGGGGAGCGGAAGGAAAAGAGGGAGAGACAGAGAATCTCAAGCAGACTCTGCGCCTAGCACAGAGCCTGGCACAGGCTCTTAAGACCCTGAGATCATGACCCTGAGATCATGAGCTGAGCCGAAACTAAGAGTCCAACGCTTAACTGGCTGAGCCACTCAGGTACCCCATTTCTTAAGGTATTCTTGACAGGTCTTCCAGGACTGAGGATCAAGTTGCTTTAATAACAGGGAAGAAAAAAACTGGGAGTTGTATCTAATTTTCATAAAGGATGTTTATCAAGATATTCAAGCTAGGAGACATCACAGCTTGAAGTACATTGTCAGAGAAGGGAGTGATCAGTATGGACTTATTCTAGAAGATTATGGTTTTTACTAGATAGGAACTGGAAAAGATTCTAAATAGATTACCATTAAAAGAACTTTTTTTTAAAACACAGAATCCATTTTTTAAGCCAAAAAAAAAAGAGTCTAATAGGTTAAGCTGTGAAAAATCTTGGCATCCATGGAGAAAAGAAAGGTAAACTGCAATATTGGTCCTTTATGTAACTACACTTCACAACTAGTCTTACAAATATTGCTTCTTGTGTCATAAAAGTATGTAAAAGTACTAGTGTGACCTCTTGTTCTAAGTCATAAGTTAATTTACTTGGAGGAGGTCTTTGAAATATTATCTAATAATAAGATAGTCTCAATACTTTTTACAATATATTTTATCAAACATTATAGATAAAGTCAAATGGGTTCATTAAAAATTTAGGGTTAGCTTTATTTTCCACACTGATAATACTGTGCTAAAAACAAAACACTTGTTTTTTGTTTACATTATTGTAAAAAACTCCACTCTTTTATGTTTACATTATTGCAAAAAACATTTTTATGTTTGTAGTGTTTAATAGTACTTCAGCGGAAATATACATAACATTAATATCTGTCCAGTCACCTTTGTGGATATGGACACTGAATGTTGGATCATGTATAGTAATTGTTCTCAGGATGTTGTAGGAATTATATCTAAGTGAAATTATTAAGTAATGGAATGATAAGACAGCAACAAAAGCAAACTATGTATATAGTACATGAGGGATATACTGGATTGCTACCTAAGTTTTTAGATACTAGGAACAGATCTAAGGATAGGGTGTAAAGATACACATGTACATATTGTACTGTTTAAGAAATGTAGCATTGAGATATATGTTTGGCTTAGAGTAGAATATTTGGCACATTAGTATATGCTGGCTGATTTCAGAACCGGTTTTTGAACTGAAAACATCAACACTGAAGCTGAGTTTATCTCCTGGCTGGAGAGAAGCTATACATCAATATCATACCATTTCCTTCAAAGAATCATTAGCTATCACCTCAAGTTAAGTCAGAACGAGATTTTTAAACAAAAATATAAGCCTACTGATGATTAACAATATTATGTTATCAAATATATTTTTGTGATAGTCAAGATGTTACTATATAATATAAACATACAGATCTTTAAATATGTTTATTATTACAGGCCAAGTTAAGTCATGTATTGGATATGTTAAATTCAAGTAGTCTTGAAATGTTAATCAACAAATCAATTCTTCAAACAAAATCTTTTAAGGAAATACAGTATCTAGAACAAGAAAATGTGAAAGTGATCTAATGAAGCATTACATAGACTAGGAACACCAATCTCTCACCATCTTTCTCTGACAACCACTCCTGTTATTTTAGGGGAATTCCTATTCTTCTAGTTATCTGTTGTCTGTAGTTTTAAAATTATTATTACAGTACAGTGTAATATTAGTTTCAGGTGTAGAATTTACTGATTCATCACTTACATGTTACAACAGCTGCTTATCACAAGTGCACTCCTTAATTCTCATCACCTATTTAACTCATCTCCCCACCCACCTCCCTTCTGGTAAACCTCAGTTTGTTCCCTATAGTTAAGAATATGTTACTTGTTTTGCCTCTCTTGTTTTCCCCCTTATGTTTGTTTTCTTGTTTTAATTCCACATGAGTGAATAAGTTTAAAATAATATAATATATAAATATAAAATATAAAACTTATATAAGAGGGTGCCTGGGTGGCTCAGTCGTTAAGTGTCTGCCTTCGGCTCAGGTCATGATCCCAGGGTCCTGGGCTCCCACACTGGGCTCCCTGCTCAGCAGGTAGCCTGCTTCTCCCTCTCACACTCCCCCTGCTTGTGTTCCCTCTCTCACTGTCTCTTTCTCTGTGTCAAATAAATAAATAAAATCTTAAAAAAAAAACATATAATATACTTGGTATAATACATTTGGTTTATTTTTTCTTTCTCTAGGTTAAGGTATTGTCTTATTTAATAAGGGATAATGATTAGATGTTAAACCTAATGCGAAGAATGTCTGGCTTAAATTTCCATGAAAACAGCAACAAAAACTGTTGATATGACTCTATCCTAAGAGGAGAAGCAATGAGTCCTATAATTCCTGGTGAAAACTACTAGGCTCATCAAAAGGGAAGGGAAAGCAAGTGGGTTTAAATTTCTTTTAAAGATTTTTTCCAGCTCTATTGAGATATAATTAATATATAACACTATATAAGTTTAAGGTATTACAATTCTGCACCCAGCTTCCAATGTTGGGGAAGAGGGTGTTTTCCAAAGAATTTTTGGACACCAACTGGTTGTCCTATAATTCAACCTGATTCTGATACTATCTACTAAAAGATAGTGCCAAATTCTACAGATTAAAGATTCAGTCCTACAAGATTTCCTTCCCCACCACTTCAAGCACCAATTGCAATCCCTAAGTTATCACCTGTGCTGTTGACCAACCAGCTATAAATTGTGAATTCCAATGACTCACTTCTTGAGTTTCATTAATTTGCTAGAGCATCTCACAAAACTCAGAGAAAAAAAAATTTTACTTACTAAATTACCAGTTTATTACAAGGGATGTAACTCAGAAATAGCCAGATAGAACAGATGCATAAGGCAAGGTATGGGGAAAGGGTATAGAGCTTCCATGCCTTCTCGCAGCATACTGGTCTCCAGGAATCTCCAAGTGTTCACCAACCTAGAAGCTCTCATAACTCCATCCTTTTGGGTTTTTATGGAGGTTCATTACATAGGCATGACTGATTAAATCATTGGCCATTGACAATTAATTCACCTTCCAGCACTTCTCCCCTCCCAGGGATTATGGGGGTGGGACTGAAAATTCCAATTCTTTAATCACATGGTTGGGTCCCCTGGGAACAAGCTCCCATCCTTGGGTTATTAGGTGCTTTCCAAAAGTCATCTCATTAACATAACAAATATACCTTTTTGCCTCTCATCTTTTAGGAAAATCCAATGGTTTTAGAAGCTCTGTGCCAAAAACAAGGACAAAAACCAAATATATATTTCTTATTATAAATCACAGTCTTACAGGTGTACAATGTAATGATTTGATACATGTATAGATTGCAAAATGTTTGCCACAATAAGGTTAGTTAACGCATTGTCACCTCACATAATTATCATTTTATTGTTGGTTATGGTGAGAACATTAAGACTCTACTCTCATAGCAACTTTCAAGTAGACAGTGCAGTATTGTTAAGTATAGTTACCAAGCTGAACATTATATCCCCAGAACTTATTCACCTTATAACCGAAACTTTGTACATTTTGACCAACATCTCCCCATTTATCCCACCCCTCAGCTCCTGACAACCGCCATTCTACTCTCTACTTCTACGATTTTGATTTTTTTTTTTTTAGATTCCATTTAAGATTTATTTACTTGAGAGAGAGAGTGAGGGAGAGAGAGAGCACAAGCCAGGGGGAGAGGCAGAGGGAGAAACAGACTCCCCGCTGAGCAGGGAGCCTGATGCAGGGCTTGATCGCAGGACTCTGAGACGATGACCCAAGCCAAAGGCAGATGCCCAACCATCTAAGACACCCAGGTGCCCCTACATTCCATTTATAAGTGAGATTGTACAGTATTTGGTTTCCTCTGATTTCTTTCACTTAGCATAATGTCCTCAAGCTCCATCTATGTTGACATAAATGGCAGGATTTTCTTCTTTTTTATGGCTGAATAATATTCCTGTGTGTGTGTGTGTGTGTGTGTATGTGTGTGTGAATCTCACATTTTCTTTGTCCATTTATCTATTCATGGACACTTCTACTGTTACCATATCTAGGCTATTGTGAATAATGCTGCAATGAACATGGGAGTGCAGTTACCTCTTCAAGACAGTGATTTCATATTCTTCAGATATATAATCCAAAGTGGGATTTCTGGATCATATGGTAGTACTATTTTTAAGTTTTGAGGACCCTCATACTGTATTCCATAGTGGCTGTACCAATTTATATTCCCACCAACAAGGGATTAGGGCTCCCTTTCACCATATTCTACCCAGCATTTGTTACCTCTTGTCTTTTTGATAATACCCATTCTAACATGTATGAGATGAAATCTCATTGCAGTTTTGATTTGCAATTCCCTAATGATTCAAGTCCTCTGCCCATTTTTTAATCTGATTTTTGCTATTGAGTTTTAGGAGTTCCTTATATATTTTGGATTTTAACCACTTATTGTATGTATTTTGGATATATTAGATGTTTGGATATATTTTCTGCCATTCAGTAGGTTGCCTTTTCATTTTGTTGACTGTTTTCTTTTGCTTTGCAGAAGCTTTTGGTTTGATGTAGTCCTACTTGTTGATTTTCTTGTTGCTGTTGTTTGTGCTTTTGGTGTCATATACAAAAAATTATTGTTGAGACCTATATCAAAGAGTTTTTTCCTTTATTTTCTTCAAAAAATGTTACAGTTTCAAGTCTTACATTTAAGTTCATTTTGAGTTAGTTTTGTGAGTAATGTAAGTTAGGTTCCAATTTCATTCTTTGGCATGTGAATTTCCAGTTTTCCTAATATCATTTATTGAAGACACTATCTTTCCCCATTGAGTACTGTTGGCTACCTTTTTAAATATCTGTTGACCATGCATATGTGGGTTTATTTCTGGACTTTTGATTTTGTTCTATTAGTCTATATGTCAGATTTTATGCATGTACTTTGCTGTTTTGATTACTATAGCTTTGTAATATAGTTTGGATACTGAAAGTGGGATGTTTTCAATTTTGTTCTTAAGGTTGCTCAAGCTAATTGGGGTCTTTGGTGGTTCCATATGAATATTAGGATTATTTTCAATTTGTGTTAAAAATGCCATTGGAATTTTGATATGGATTACATTGAATCTATAAATAGTTTTGAGTATGGGTATTTTAAAACTTCTGATCTACAAACATGGGATATCTTCCATTTACTTGTGTCTTCTTTAATGTCTTTAATCAATATCTTGTATTATTCACTATACAGATCTTTCATTTCTTGGTTAAATCTATTACTAAGTATTTTACTGTTTTTATGCTGTGGGATTGTTTTCTTTATTTCTTTTTTGGATAGTTTATTGTTAATATATAGAAACACAACCGAGTTTTGTATGTTGATTATGTATCCTGAAACTTTACTGAATTTATTTTTATGTATCCTGAAACTTTACTGAATTTGTTTTTAGGTCTAATGGTTTTTTGGTGTAGTGTTTAGGATTCTGTATTTACAAATTTATGCCACTAACAACCAGAGACATTTTTACTTCTTCCTTTCCAATTTAGTTGCCTTTTATTTCTTTGTCTAGCCAAATTCCTTTAGCTAGGACTTCCATTACTATGGTAAGAAAGAGTGGTGAGAATGGACAACCTTGTCCTGTTCAGGATCCAATATTTCTTTTAATAAGCTTTCCACCCACCACTTCCTCAGAACTTAATGATAGAAAGGTTGTTTGTTTAAATGGTATCACATAGAACCTGTAGGCTTTTTAATTCCTTTTCATTTTTTTTCCTTTTTCCTCCTCTGACAGGATAATTTCAAATGGTCTGTCTTCAAGTTTACAGATTCTTCTCTCTTCTTCAGTTTGTTGTTGAAACTCTCTATTGAATTCTTCAATTTTGTCATTGTATTCTTCAGTTCCATAATTTCTGTTTTTTTAATATGTTTTCTATCTTCTTGTTGAACTTGTCTTTTATTTTTGTATTGTTTTCTTGATATTGTTCAATTATCTACTGGTATTCTTTTGTAGCTCTCTGAGCATCTTAAAATAATTATTTGAACTCTTCCTTGTCCCTAGCCATCTCTATACATCTCAGCTTTGCCAATCTCTGAGTGGGGTGAAACCAAAGCAGGACCATCCTGCAGTGCTCTAAAAGGTTGGGAAATTTGGTCACCTAACCCATCTTTCCTTTCCCTGTGAGGAGAAGTCTCTCTAGCTGGGTTGTTTCCTCTTGGCACTGAGCAATGCTAGCTTGTGGGATGAGATGATATAGGCAAAATGAAGCTGTTCTCCTTTCTTTTTGTGTGTTTATTCTCAATTTTTTTGTTGCACTGAATAATTGAAGTTTCTTAAGTGGACTCCAGAGCACTCTCAGATCCGTTTTTGTTTTTGGATCGCTGTCTATTTGTTGATCTTTGTCAGGGATAGAGGTTGAAGTCTCCTACTTCACCATCTTAGTAATATCACTCTTTGTGTTTATTCTTACACAACAGCAAATACCTAGATGTTTGAAGATAAGTATATAACTAAATGTCATTTATTTTTTTTTCCTTTAGTGTGTGGTTCTATGCAGTCTAGACATGAATAAATGGAAATCTGTTGGACACAATCTTATGCTATGTCTATGGAATTAAAATTGATTATTCTGGTGTTTTGAGGATGTCCTGAGAGGCAACTCTTTGTTATTCAATTGACTGTGCCATGTAAAAGAGCTTACTGATTTTTAATGTGACCAAGACAATAGTAATTACACACATTACACACAGAAAGAACCGACGTTGTTTTCAGTGATTTTTTAAGCTAGTTGGTTTTTTTGTCCAGTGCATAAACTATTTTCTAATAGAAAATTGGTTGTTTTTTGGAGTAGACTGCACTAAACTTTTTAAGCCATAAGGGTGTTGTTTTATATAACAGAGTAGCAATTTACAAAATGGTGAACCAAATCATTAATTACTAAATGATATTCAATGAGTCAAAAGAAGAAACACAGCTTCCCAAAGATCCTAACTAATTCCCAGGGTATAGTTTATATATTGATAGACAATCTTTTTATAAAACTTTAGATAGTTCATCATTGCATAGTGAAATTTATCTACATAAAAATGCAAGGATATTTGTTATAATGCAAGGATATTGACAAGAGAAGTTATTATATGTTTAAATCTGAAAACTGCCTTACTGTCATTTCATTATTATGATTATGCAGGTTTCTATTAATCTCCTAATTTTACTGGTGAGTAAGCTGAGACACAAAGAGGCTAAGTTACTTTTCCAAATGTATAAAGTGAATTAGTAGCAAAACTAGAATTACTTATGGAGTTCCCACTCCATTACTTTGCTCACTGAATCACTTTCCATTTCTGCTTTGTGTGTGAGGATTGTTTTACATTAATTAAAGATCCTGACAATAAACACTCATTTACTCATTTTTGCTTTTTATAATGAAAAATGTTCAATTGGATGTTAAAAAAAAAGTCTTTATTTTGGCATTCACATTAGTCCAAAACAGCTGAACTGGATGTTTGTCAAACTTGGCAAGGACTGAAGTCTGACAGAGAGTAAACTCATGCCAAGTTCCATTTGAAATTAAATGTTCTGCCAAAGTTATAAGCTACTGAAAATTGGGACTTCACATTAATCTGTCATTTCAATATACCCTACCAGTGTCTCATAAAATTTCTTATTCTAATAAGTAATGTTGATGTTATTATAAAACTTATGTGCTATGGCAAGTGCTAGACTTCCCAGAGAAAAAGACTCTCCTAAGTTTAATTATTTGGAGATTCATTAGATATTCCATTTATATTATATGTTTTTTATTGTTATCTTTAATCATATGCAGCTTTCTTTTCCCATCTATGTTCTGACCCCATATTTAAATCTAGTTTTACTAGTCCTCTTGCTTTCATTTCAATTTTAGGTGAAATGCTTTAGAAATATTTAGGAGTTCCACCTTTGAGTAACTCCATATATGTGTGAATTTATGGCATATGCTTTGCTGTCCACTAAAGGCAAAATTGTTAACAAGTCTCTTACCCCTGGCTGCTTTCTTCTCCTTTTCTTCTCTTTATTAGAGGAAGGAGCATATTTTCACTTGAAACTACCCCCTTTGAAATGAAAAAGAGCTGATTAGATACATGCAAATTATTTGCCAAGAGCTTTAAAACCAAAATACACTACTTATAGATTTTTGGAAAAATTAAAAGCCTAACAGGGGAGAACATGTTAAAATACTGTTTTCTTGATACCAATTAAATGCCTCACAGTTAGAGTCTCTGGCTACTGCTGCCAATTACTTAATGACTTACAGAAACTCAATGCTCTGCCCTTCTGCCAGCCTCCATACTCTAACCTGTGTCAAAAAGCAGATATTTGGGAGTCACCATTGATTATCCTTTTCCCTCACCCTCACACCCCAACCCTTCTAATTCTAGTCCTAAGTATTTCTTGAATCATTGCCTTCTTCTCTGTCTCTGTTGCCATTTCCATTTTCTTAACTTGATTACTGCAACAGATGTGGGCTTCTTGCCTCTGTACATACCTCCCTCCAGTAAGATCTTTTCATGCCTCCAGAATGATCTTTTAAACAGGAAAACTCTGATTATATCTCTCCCTTGATTAAAATCCTCCCTTTGTCCCTCAGTGAAGTCATGATAAAATCTGAACATCTAATTCTGCCATGTAAGATCTTCCACTATCTGACTGTGGCTTCCATTAGATTAATATCCTGACAGTGCTGTATTAAAGTTTACATTGTAGTTCCCCGTAGCTCTTGTAGATCCTGTACCATGCTACAATGAAACTCCAAGCTGTAGTTATGTTGTAAAATCCACCCGTAAATTATCCTTTATCTGAATAATTCAAGTACATCTTTCAAGACTGAACAAAGACATTTATACTCAAGGATGCCTCCTTCTCTGTCCACCCTAGGTGCTGGTAAGTGCCTTTTACCCAGTGAGTATTTGCATCATTGCACTCAACACACTATAAAAGAGTGTCTTGTATCCTGGATGTCTCCCTCTATTAGATTATGTGGTCTTTGAGGACAGAGGATGTTTTATTTAGCTCTATAAACTCAGTTTCCCATAGTGTTTGGTGCACAGTGAATACTCAGTATAAATATGCTGAATAAATGAATGAATGAACACATCTTTTTCCCCTTTGTGCTCTCTGGAATTCAATGTTCCTTCAATTTTTCTTACCAGACTCAAGACAAAACTTCACATGTTTCTATATGACAATTTATGAAATAAAACTTTTAGAAAAAATGAGCTGCATCATAAATAATAATTATCTTAGGGTAAATTATTTGGTGGGCCCTATTCCAAAACCTTTACAAACATTATCTCACTTAATCATAACACAACCCCATAAAAGAGGTGCCAGTAATAACACAAATTTGCAAATGGAGAAACCAAACCAGAGCTTCAGAAGGTTAAGTAGCTTATCTGACCAAGATCCTCTAGCTAGAAAGAGACAGAATCCATATTTATTTCCGAGCTATCTAATTACAAATGCTATTCTCCTAAGAGATACTGTATTTTATTTTAAAATCTTGTATCATCTTGCTATAATTAAAACTACTAGTGTCAATACAAATTAGTTAGTTGGGAAAAAAATCACTAGAAAAAACAGTGACAATAAACCTTTGCAATAATACAGATAACTTTCGTTCTATATATTTTATGGTTTTTTTACAGGGTTTGGAAAAGATATAATGCTTAAAAGCAATCATTTATTTGACTGATATTTGTTTGCTTTTTATTCATCTGCTTTGTAGATTTAGACTTCAAATTTGTTTGTAATCCTTTCTCCACTGCTCTTCCCAATACGTCTTTTTTTTTTTTTTTTTAAGCTCTCAAAACTCTGAAAGAGGAAAGAAACTGTTGAAAGCATAAGAATGGGATCAGTTGCAGTTTTAATATTCTTTCTATTTTTGTCTTTTTGGGGTTTCAACAGCCGTTCCTTCCTCTCTTGATGGTTTCAAAGATTACTTTTTAAGCTAGTTATATTACCACAGTGTATAATAAAAAAAAATGTTAGGAGCACTTTTATGACAACAGAATCTTTTTTGTTCCTTTTTGACATTAGCAGCTGAGATTGTTACCAAGAAGCACTGAGAGAAAAGGGAAACATGACAACAATGATAAACACTTCCTTGGGGGGTGGGGGGGATACACAGCCAATTTAATTCATTCTTAAGTGACATAGGCAGGCCCCTGAGGTTAAATGGCTAGGAGATTACATGACTCCAGGGATGGAGTGGAGATGGTGATAAGGAGGCATGGACGGGACTTCCTCCCCATCAGGAAAATTTGCAAATGATCTCAAGAAGATTTCTTTCTAGCCTTCTCATTCCCTCTTCTGATATTCCCATTTGGTGATTCATACAATTCAGGTGAGCATTTTTATATTAATTTCCTACCATATGCTCAGGGTAGAATTGCCAGAGAAATAAAATAAAAACAGGGCACCTAGTTAAATTTGAATTTCAGATAAAAGATGCACTTTTTTTTTAAATAAATATGCCTCCATGCAACACTTATGCTAAAAAAAAAAAGTGTTGTTTATCTGAAATTTAAATTGAACATATTTTATCTGGCAACCTTAGTCCAGGAGCTCTTTCAATTTATTTACATAGAATTACCATCCCTTTCTGAGAGGATACACAATATACAAGAGGAGAGGAAATATATAAGGGATTTGAAGTCTGTCTAAATTTTCAGTTTTGGAGACTGAATAAAGTTGTGAGATATGACATTTTACTACTAGGTTTTATTTATTCATCAATTGAAAGATATCGATAGGCATCACATTTTCTATAGTTCCTTACAAAGGTTAGTCTTGATATATTTAAAGTTCCTTGCTGATAAAATAAAGCAAATCCCTAGTTCTATTAGATAGACAAAATTCAGCCACCTAGAAAATGGTCCTTACTGAGGCTTCATCTTATAAGGAGTGCTCCTAACTCTATTCCCAGCTACCAAGAAGGTGACTTCAAAAGTTGACTGGAATTAACCTGTAAGATTTTACTTTTTAAATCCTAAAAAGGTTTTGTTTTTATATTTTTGTGTAAACTCAGTTATTTGATAACTGTAGAATCTGGGGGTAGTTTAAGCCCTCTGGAGATCTTAAGAACTGATAAAATTGTGGTATGTCTTTACCTACTGCCCATCTAATAATACACAATTCAACATAAAGCAATACCACACTATAAAATATCAATTGAAACACCAAAAATGTTTTTTTGTCACATTTTTGGAAATGGGAAATTGTTTCAAATTTGTTCAAAATAATTAATTTGGGTGCATTTTTTGCTGGTGTCCTAAACATATATTTTGCTATCATATAATCCATCATTGGTATTATTATTCACACTATGAAATAACCAGCAAATTACTTTTTTAGTAGTTTACAAGTCTAAACAAAAATGACTGAGAACAAGGTATAAACCATGCTTATTCATAATTAAAGTAAATGTTTAGTATTAACTTTATCTGTGGTAACTCTGTACTGTGTCTACTTGCCTAAAGTGAAACTACATTTCCAGAATTCCCTTCCCTGTAGGCACTACCCACAAGATATTTTGTGCAAGATCTGGATGGCAGATCTTAAGTTCTAAAGATTGGTGCAGATCACCAGGTACTGTGGAAGCTCATTTACCTTGTTGCTGATCTACTAACTCATTTCAATAGAGTGGGGCACCAGAGGACACTCAGTTTCTTCAGCTCACATCACATCCCCTGCTTTTTCAAGTTTTGGGCCAGGTACAGTACAGCAAGAGGACAAAGAGTACCTCCTTCTCTTGCAGCCATCATGGTATCATGCTTAGAGGTAGTGACAATAGGATTTGATAGCCACCTTCTCATGAATTCCAATCTGTCTATGCAGGTTTCAGCTTTTCCATTTTATTTCCCAACTGCTTGTCTGGCTGACCTAGAGTCAGAACAACAGACAATACCTGCAGAGGTTGATCTACCCATTCACAATGGTTTGATGCCCAACTTCTATAATGAATCAGCATTCTAGATCACTTGTACCACAATTGTTTCTCTGATAGAACTCTGATTGATACACAGTTCTGAAGGATTATTGGAGGAAATTTAGATGAGATTTGTCTGAAAATGTCTATACTGAGCTACCTTCTCCATAGCTCTTCCTGATTCTGCATTTTTTTCCTCTAGATTCCTAAGCTTGCCGATGATCCATGTTTCATGTTACAGTAGGACAATCACGTTTTTTGGTCAGAACTGGATAAAAATAAATACAATAAAATATAATAAAATATAAATTATATATATATAAAATAAAAATAAAATAAATAAAATAAAATAAAAATAAATAGCATTCCATTTAATTTCACTTTGTAGTTGGTTTATTAAAAGATTCATTTAAATTCAATTAGCTTCTGCCTCTGAGTGTCTTCTGAAGCTCTAAAATTAATTTATCTTGGAGTTTTATAAAGAAAAAAAGTATGATTTAGGAATAATATAAGCCTCAGACAGAATAAACTATATAATATTTACTCATAAGCCAATGTATCTTCACCAAGCTACAAGTAATAGGTGAGCAATTCAGCAAGTAAAAATTACACAACTTCAATTTTTTTCCCAAGACACAAGGAAGAACTTTTCTTCAACTTTTCTTCTTTCTCTTTCTCTCTTTCCCTTAGCCACTTTGGCCTCAGAAATAAAGAGAAAACTTGTCCTTCACCTTGTAACCGATGCTGCCTGGTCAGAATATTGTGTGTAACCTGATTCTTGCCCTTGGTTAGTAGGAAGCAATGACACAGCAGACTCTTACAAACTTCTGAGTTGTTTAATGACTTGACTTTGATGTATCTAAATCTGATTTAGTTCCTCTACTAGTGGAATACTCTTCTCTCTCTAAAATTCCCTTTCAGCTAATAACAACAGATAATTCATTACTGATGAATATTCCTTGTCTTTTTGTATATGGAAACTTAATATATTTGAACTATTAACTTTTTTTCAGACATTGTTCCCTGCACATACATACTTCCACTCTACCCAGGCTCTTTGACGGCACTGTTGTTGGAAAATTATGTAACAGCAACAAAAACTAATGAAAAGGGAATTTCTTAACTAGCTTTCAGTTTGAAAAGATGAGACAAGAAACAAGATTTTTCAGTGGATGCCAGTAAGGACAAATGAAGAATCAGATGTTTCAATTCCCCCATGATGCCTTAGAAATGCATAATCTCTTGAATTTGGATCCACCTTGAAGGAGGTAGGAGATGAAAAATAAATAAGGGCAGTATGGGATAATTTCTGTCATAGGGTCTGGGAATCCCCATCCATAGTAGAGTAGTCACACTGCCAATAAGAAGCTATCAAGGAATTGATTACTGGCAGAAAAATAAAGAGTGTATGAAAGGTGTGAAAGAGTAGTACACAGAGCTGGAACCTTATCTATTATGAAAAATCTGCTTATCATATATCAACCTTGAATAGTATAAAATCCTATATTTGTAGAAGGTCAAAAAGTAGAAATAATAAGCAATAAGTATAATTACTACCATTTAAATGAATGTATATCATGTGCCAGACATTTGTTAGATACTTTACATATGTTGCCTTTAGTACTTTCACAGCACTCGAGGTTAAGCATCCCCATTTTATAAATGAGGGAATAGAGCTCTTAGTGGGGATGTGATTTGCCTAAGGTCACATAGATAACAATTAGAAGAACTTAGATTCTGTCAAGGTTTGTCTGAGTTCAGAAAACATTTCCTGTCTAATGTGTTACTGTTCAAAAGCCAATTCTCCTCATGTGCATATTTTCTTAATCAGAAAGACCTGTAATTATTATTCTTGAATTTGTTCAATAAACATTTATTGAGCACCATCTTTGTGTAAAACATTGGGCAATAATATGAGCTTATAAGAATAGAAAAACATATAACAATCCTCAAATTATAATTTTCAGAAAGTCACGATTCTTCTTATGAAAAATATTTGTGAATTCAATTATAGCTATACTTTATGAATTATATTCTCCTGTTTTCAAAAGAAAATTAAGTTATTTACAAAAAAACACATAGTAAAAAGTATAATGTATATAACAATATATTATATGAAATTTAAAAACACATGTAAAACCATGGAGGAAAAGAGCCTTAGGCACTAATCAAAATATGGCATTCAAATAATTAAACTCACTCTAGATATTTTTACTACCAGTAGATAAAGAGAAATAACCAAACTATCTCACTATATATTTTGTGGAATCCCCTCACCATCACCTGAATTATTCCAGAAAAAAAAATGAAACAAATCTCTAGTGGGTTATTTGGGTACAATTTGCTTTAAAAAGCAGATATGGACTCAAATTAACATTGAATTCTTTCATTGTTCCTCCAAATAACAAATCTAGACTCTAGAGTTTGGCTTATACACTTATCCTTTTAGATATTTTTGATGCAATTATATTTCTGCAGCATTATATTGACATATTTAACCCCTTCCCCCTCACAATTAATCATCTCTACCCCATTTTCTTAGAGAAAAGTAATTTAATTTTTTGCTAAAAATTATTTAAATAAAAATGTTTACAATTTGTTTTTCCTTTGAAATGCTTATTAGTGAAAATAAATACTAACTAGCATGACTTTTAATAGAGTTTTCATAATTTGGATTTAAACCTAATATTTGAATTAGTTGAATTCATTTAGAGTAGTAGAGGATTGAAAATGTCATAAAATGAAAGAAATATCAAATATTAGAGAACTTAACGCAGTAATAACCTCATGTGTGGATAATCTAAGGATAGAATTGTTTAACCTGTGTTTTTATTCAACATTAATCTTCTTCTGGACTTTTTTTTTTTTTTAATGAAAGCACTGAAAGTATTAAGAGGCACAATGCTTAAAGAATGTTAAGATTCCTCTACAATTAGCAAAATTCTTTGTCATTTTGGCAGAGCTGAAATAATCCCTCACATAACTGCTTAAACCCATGTCAAAATGTCAGCAGAAGCGAAGAGTTTTTCCAGTACTCAGAATCCTATATAAATGTTAAACAGGGGCATTAAGCTCACTAAGACTATGTCACTGGCTGATTCCTGGGGGTGTTCAACCTAGAGAAAAACTAAATTATAAAAGTTATTTCAGCACCTCTTTAATTTTAACCCAAACTACTTGTAGTCAGAGGAGATACACTGTCTGCCAGCCAGTCAGCCATTACTGCTGAGTGAACCAGAGCCGGAAGCAGAAGCAGGACAGTTCTGATCTAAGAGTTCTTGCCTAGGAGTTGGAAATTACTCTACAGATATATTAGGTCACTTTAGATAAACCAATTGATCTCTTTTAACTTGGCTTCTTAGTAGTTAAAATATGAGAACATTGTCCTTATCGTACACAACAGTTGGGAGGAATTACTAATAAATTCACGAGAAAGTTCTCTAAAAACTTTGTGCTAAGCATACACAGAGATAATTGTTCTAATTTCTTTACATAACAGTAGTGTTTTTACTCACAATGTTTAGAAGGCATAATAAAAAAATTGTTGGAAGTATGACTACTTTCTTTAGGATGCTTTCATCTATTAGAAAATGAAAAGCCTGAGTGACTTCAGAATGAGACTATTATCTCACATTACTAGCTGTGTGAACAGAGGGTTGGAGGATGGGCTAATTCAGAGACTCAATGATGTCATCAAAAATATGGCTCCATTCATCCCTTCTCCTTGCCATCCTCAGCATATTCTTTTTTTTCCCTAAAGATTTATTTATTTTAGAGAGGGAGAGTGTGATTGGGGGAGGAGCAGAGGGGAGGGAGGGAGAGGGGAAAAATCTTAAGCAGACTCTGCTGAGTGTGGAGCCTGACCTGAGATCTTGATCTGAGCCAAAACCAAGAGCCAGATGCTCAACCAACTGAACCACCCACATGCCCCCTCAGCATATTCTTCTAGTCACAAAGTAATGGCTGAGGGTTTTAGGTATCACTAGCAGATACAGCAAAACAGAGCAGAAAGAAAAGCATTAGTTTTCTGTTTATCTCTTCCTAAGAATTAGGAAACCTATCCAGAAGCTCTGTATCTCCTCAGGCCTTTCACATCTCTTTGAGCAACTCTAAGCCAATCTCTAACAAAAGGAATGAAGCAATATGATTGGATTAGTCTAATGAGGATCTATTTGGGTCAAGTAGAGGTGGAGCACCACAATACTGAATTATACCAATGCTTCCTTTTCTTCGGCACCACCACACTGTTCAATGTAATCATACATAATGTTAGTGTCCCACAGCTTCATGATCTTGAATCATATTCAGGCTTTCAATGCTATTCAGAAATACTTCTATTTCCACTTGAAATATAAAATTCTTTAAAAATACTGATGCCTCTACTCTATGGTCCCCTAAGGTTTTCTTTGCCGTTTTTGTACATCTGCAGTCTCCACTCTTATGCTAGGTCTTGTTCACTTGAATCTCTGTGTAAGAGTGGGGGTGTCTCACCATTACCATAGCCCATAAGAAAAATCCCAACTGATTTTGCTCTAACAGAAGTATCATAAACTGGGTGGTTTACAGTTTTGGAGGCTGCGAAGTCCAAAAGCACAGTGCCAGTAGATTTGGTGTGCTGGTGAGAACTTGCTTCCTAGAACTTGTTTCCATCTCTCCCTGTGTTTCATATGGCAGAATGGTAAGGGATCATTTTGGGTTCTTATAAGGGTCCTAATTCCATTCCTGAAGGCTCTCTCAGAGCCTAATCACCTCCCAAGGGCCCCACATCCTCTATCATCACCTTGGGGTTAGATTTTCAACATATAAATTTGGAGAGAACACATTCATTCTGTAGCCCTGCCCCCTTGAAATCCCAGGATTTCACAACTCATGAAATCATGTTTATAGCTAAGTATTAAACCTTTCCTTTCAGCAATATATCTATATGTTCACCTGCTTGCAAAACTTTCTTTGTGGAAGGTCGAGAAATAATTGTGACAGAGTTTAGTTTAAGCACAAGGAAGAGGCCCTATATATTAACTTTTGCTATTTTCCAGTAGTTTTCATTCTAGTTTCTTAATGATCTAAAGTCCTAGCAATAATAAAATTCACTGGTGTCTCTAATCACCATTAAGAGAAAAGACAATGGTACCTGGCTGAATCTCTCACAGGAAATCACAGCAGCAGCCATCTTGAACATCAGTGTCAAATTAAGTATATACATACAGTTTATAACAAAACTTGTATTGAGGTATAAAATTTGAAATACTGCTATAGATGTGACCGAAGAAGTAGAATCTCAGCAACTATCTTATGAAATACTTTCCAAAAAAGAGACAAAACTTGACCTGACCTGATTATGCTTTGAAATCCAATATGGATCATCTAAAAAGAGCACTACACACTGAACTGGAAAAAAAAAAAAACCTTGCCCTGATTTCCACCAGATATACTGAAACTATTTATAATATTCCTAGTTCCAATTAATTAATCTGCTTTTATCTAGTAAAACAGAACAGAAGTGACCTAGTTGATTACTTGCCACACTGTCCAGGAAAATAATTGATACCTCAGCTAAAGTATAATCCTTCAGCGGCTATATGTGGTGATGAGAGAAATCTCTTGTTTCTCTGGTAATTTCTGTGCTAAGACCAAGTTGATCTTCATTAAGAGGACTTTTAAGAGGTTGATCACCCTGAAATCCCATTTAATAAACAAAAATTAAAAAAGAAAGCATTAGTTGCACCAGGCAGGAAACTCTATAATT